>NW_026712250.1:10840837-11044813 GCF_030504385.1 Musca domestica | reverse complement strand
TTGGTCTATAATAGCGGACTTTATGAATAATTTCACCAACCAAATTACAATGGCGTATGATTTATGACATCAATCATACGACACCTTGACAGGAAATACAATCTTTATTGGAATTCGCCTAAGAAGCCATGATTAAATACAAGAACTTTTAAAGGAAAAATCAAGGATCATGTATTTCTTGTTGAAAAAAATCGATTACAAGGACAATAATTGCTGATTTTTTTTTATAATTTTACCAACTTAGTTAGATTGTGGATTTTTAGAAATAAAATATTTTTAGCCAAAATCCTAGAAATACTACTTATAAAAATCCTGCATCTAGAAGGATCATTGAAAAAAATAAAATAAAAAAAATCACAACTTTTAAGATACTTGAAATAAAATTCAAAAGAATATCCACGAACAAAAATATTTTGATTTTTAAAAATTTCCAAGTAAAAATCATTTTTTTTTTTTTCTGAAGAACGAAAAACGGATTTTTTGGATTCTTTGAGGATTCTAAAAAGACGTTTTAATAAATATTGAGGGATAACATAACACACAGATTTTAAAAAAAGTTAAATTATTTCTGACTCATTGGGGTGCGTATGATTGATGACGTTAATCATACGCAAATATCTATAGTTTAATTATACCCTACACCACAAGGTGGTCAGGGTATTATGTCGTTGTGAATTTGTTTGTAACAGGCAAAAGGAAACGCGATAGACCCATAGTTCCTTTTGATGATCTGCATAGAATCACATTCTGAGTCTATTTATGTCTGTCCGTCCATCCGTCTGTCTGTCCATGTATTTTTGTGAACAAAGTACAGTTCGCATTTATTACCCGATTCAGATGTAATTTTGCAAATAATTTGTTTGGCCCAAGGAAGAAGTCTATTGAAATTGGAGATAATCGGTAAAAATTTAGATATAGCTCCCATATATATCTTCGTCCGATTTGCCTTTAATTGTGCACCAAACGTGTAATATCAGACCGAATAGTATGGAATTTTGCATATACAACCAAATTAGGCCTAAAAATAAGTATGCCAAATTTGATCGAAATCGGTTCAGATATAGCTATAGCTCCCATATATATTGTTCATCCGATTTGTTATTTTTGTCCTCCGCAGCCGTAATATGCACTCTGTAACAACAATATTTGGGGAAATATATCAAATGCAGCTCAGAAATGCCATTGCTAAATTTTATTGAGATCGGTTCAGATTTGGATATAGCTCCCATGTATAACTTCGTCCGATTTAACTTTTATTGTGCACCAAACGTCTAATATTTGTCCAAATGGGATGAAATTTGCCACTTACGACCGAATTGAGTCCAGAAGCCAGTGTGTTAAATTTGATCGAAATAGGTTCAGTTATAGCTATAGCTCCCATGTAGATTGTTCATCCGATTTGTTATTTTTGTCCTCCGCAGCCGTAATATGCACTCTGTAACAACAATATTTGGGGAAATACATCAAATGCAGCTCAGAAATACCATTGCTAAATTTTATCGAGATCGGTTCAGATTTGGATATAGCTCCCACATATAACTTCGTCCGATTTACCTTCGATTGTGCACCAAACGTCTAATATTTGTCCAAATGGGATGAAATTTGCCACTTACGACCGAATTGAGTCCAGAAGCCAGTGTGTCAAATTTGGTGAAGATCGGGTCAGATATAGCTATAGCTTCCATATATATTGTTCATCCGATTTCTAGTATTTGTTACCCACAGCCGTAATATGCACTCCGTAAAAATTATATTCAGGGAAATACATCAAATTCAGCTCAGAAATATCTTGCCAAATTTTATGGAGATCGGTTCCGATCTGGATATAGCTCCCATATATACATCAAATTAATTTTGCACCAAATGGGCAATACAAATCCAAATTCAAAAGATACAAATGCTTCGGCATATTTTGTCCTTTGAACTTTAAATTATAATTATAATCATAGCGTGTATGATTGAAATCACACATAAAAACTTTTAATAGTTAATCGGAGCTCTACTAAATTAGCAAAGTGGTGTAGGGTCTCATAAAGTCGGCCCCATCCGACTTTAAGATTTCCTTTACTGGTAAAAAAATAGTATTTTTATTAGAAAAGGTGGGATAACATTGCACCTAAGAGACTATGATTGAATACAAGGAAAAAATAATAAAAAAGAAAGAAAAGAATCTCCATTTTTAAAAAACTTTAGAAAATATGCGTCTTTTTAAATACCAACCAAAAATGGTTTATTTGGATTGTTTGGAAAAATTATTGCAGCCATAATTTGGGATTTAAAAAGCTGTTATTTTAAAGAAAAATGTAGGGAGAAATTTAACACCTGGTCTTTAAATCGTAAAAATATGTCTGACTTCTTAGGGTGCATATGATTTATGACATTTATCATACGCAAATATCAATATTTTAATTTAAAATAAGAAAAAAAAAGACTTTCATTCATTTATTAAATTTAACAGATCCTTTCACCAATGCGATTTATTTAAATAATTTACAATTTAAATCTAACCCTTCCCTTGCCTCCCCAAACCCCCTGATTATCTCTTGGGAACTCAACACGAATCCATTAATCTTTTTCTCAATTCCTTTAGTTCCTTCATTATTTCGTTTATTTGGAAATTTGACTGCCAGTCCAGAAGAAAGGGGAAATAACAAAAAGTTAAAATTTCCCGACTTTTCTCATAGTCATTTATGTGTTGTCCATTTGTAAAAAAAACGAGAAAAAAATTTAAAGTTTTCTCTTTGCTCTAAATAAACTTTCTCATAGAATATTCTATGGATTTTTCGAAGAGAAACTATTGTCAATGCTGACTTAACTTTTGTTGCAGTTTTTTTATATTTCTCCTTCTCTCTTTTTATTGTTTTTCTCTTTTCCGGAGAATATACAATGTCGGCAATGATGGATTAGATTATTTTTGTAAAGTCATATTGAAATGAGAAAAAGGATACTGTTTCTACTCCTGTGTCATTATTGGGGTATTAGGGATTTTGCAAAAAAAAGCAATATATTTTTTGGAAAATATTTAAAATTACCCACGTACGACTGACAACCCGTGGATGACAACGAAAGGAAAACAAGTAAATGAGAAACTATGCAAAACATACACAATCAAAAAAAAAAAAAAATGTGAAAAAAAATATTTTTTATAAAATCCAAAAATTCCCATTGGATCACTTAAAAATAATATTTTTCAAAAGGTAGTGGATTATTAAAATAAAATGTTTTCTAGTGAATTATTAAATTTTTTTTCGAAAAAAATTTTTATCCACTTAACGAAAATTGATCGTTTTAACCCTTCGCCTTAACGTCGTTGAAAAAAATATTGTTAAGGAAATATTCATGTCTATAAACTACTTGGAAAAAATAATAAAATATTTTTAAATGAAACCGTCTACAAAATTTTTAATCCACCTTTGTGATTTTTTTTAAAAATCCTCGTCTATAAATCTAAACTAAAGATACATTTCAAGAAATTCTGGTCTAAAAATCAAGTTTTTAAAAAATATATTTCTGTTGCAAAAATCCACGTCTATGGAAGATAAAAAAAAATATTTTTAAAAAAAATCCACGTCTACGACAGGTTCAACTTTTTTTAAACCACACGTCAGTGGGTTTCTAGAATAAAATTTTTGCTAGTGAATAATTAAAAAAATGTTTCACAAAAATTATTTTTTTTAATGAATCGACTTCACCGTATAATTATTTTTAAAAACCATACGCCTAGGAGTCGTTGAGAAAAATATTTTTTAGAATTGTCCATGTCTATAAATCATCTGAAAAAATAATAAAATATTTTTAAAAAGTCTGCTTCTGAAAATTTTTGAATCCACATACCTTATTTTTTGATAACCCTCTTCTATGTATATATCTAAACTACAAATATATTTAAAAAAATTCCAGTCTAAAAAGAACAATTTTTTGAAAATATATTTTTGCAAAAATCTATGTCTATTGAAGATTAAAAAAATATTTTTTAAAAAGTTCACCGGCAAGAAGATTTAAAGAAAGATTAATTATTCTTGAAAAATCCAAGTCCATAAAAGATTAAAAAAAATAAAATCCACGTCCATGAAATATTAATAAATATTTTTTTTAAAAAATCCACGTCCATGAAAACTAAAAAAAAATATTTTTTTTTAAATCCACGTCTATGAAAACTTAAAAAATATATTTTTTTAAATTCATGTTTTTGAAAATATAAAAAAAAATATTTAAAAAAATCCACGTCTATGAAAGATTAGATTTTTTTAATTCCACTTCTATTTTTTTTAATCCACGTCTATGAAAGATTTAAATTTTTTTTAAATCCACGTCTATGAAAGATAACAAATATATTTTTAAAAAAATCCACGTTTATGAAAGATTTAAAACAATATTTTTTAAAATATTATTTAAAAACATATTTTAAAGAAATCGATGTCTATGAAAGAATAAAAAAATATTAAAAAAATGCATGTCTATAAAATTTAAAGAAATATTTTTTAAAAATTCACGTCTTTATAAGATTTAAAAATGAGGTTTTTAAAATTCCCAAGTCTATTAAAGATAAAAAATACAAAAAACAAAAAAAATCCACGCAAATGGTTCGTTTGAAAAAATATTTTTTAATTCATGAAATTCAAATTCAATGAAAACAATTTTTTTTAATCCACACAAATGGTTCTTTTGAAAAAGTATTTTTTAAAAAAACCAGGAATTTGTACCTTTTGAAAAAATAATTTTAAAAAATCCACGCATATGGATATTTTGACAAATATTTTTTAAAAGATCAAAAATCCACGCAAATGGTTATTTTGAAAAAATATTTTTTAATCCATGATTAAAAAAAATTACATTCAAGTCCTTAAAAAAAATATTTTTTTTTAAATTCAAGTTCATGAAATAATAAAAAAATATTTATTTTAAAAAATCCACGTCTATGAAAGATTTGATTTTTTAAATCCACGTCTATGAAAGGTGTGGATTTTCTTTTTAAATCCACATCTATGAAAGACATGAATTTTTTTTAAATCCACGTATATGAAAGATTACAAAAATATTTTAACAAAATCCACTTTTATGAAAGATTTAAAAAAATATTTTTTAAAAAATTATTTAAAAACATATTTTAAAGAAATCGACGTCTGTGAAAGAATAAAAAAATATTAAAAACAATTCATGTCTATAAAATTTAAAGAAATATTTTTTTAAAAATTCACGGCTTTATAAGATTTAAAATATAGTTTTTAAAATTCCCAAGTCTATTAAAGATAAAACAGTAGAAAAAAAAAAAAAAAAACAAAAATCCACGAAAATGGTTCTTTTGAAAAAATATTTTTTAATCCATGAATAAATAATTTTTGAAAACCATTTTTTTACAAAATCCACGCAAATGGTTCTCTTCAAAAAGTATTTTTTAAAAAATCCAAGAATAAGTTTCTTTTGAAAAAATATTTTTAAACAATCTACGCATATGGATATTTTGAAAAAATATTTTTTAAAAAATTTTCGCATGAAGAAGAATTTTGAAGAATATTTTTAAAAGATCCACGTCTACTAATTTAAAGATATATTTTTTAAAAAATCCTGGCAAGGGAATCTTTTAAAAAAAATGTTATTTTATATTTTCTCAAAAAATTCACGTCCCTAACTTTTGGAAAATATTTTTTTAAAATCCACGTCCCCAAATTTTGAAAAATATTTTCTCAAAAAATCCACGTCTCTTACTTTCGGAAAATATTTTTTAAAATCCACGTCCTTAACTTTCGAAAAATATTTAAAAAATAATCCACGTCCCTAACTTTTGAAAAATATTTAAAAAATAATCCACGTCCCTAACTTTTGAAAAATATTTTTTAAAGAAAAAATCCACGTCCCTAACTTTTGAAAAAAATTAAAAAAAAAATCCACGTCCCTAACTTTTGAAAAATATTTTATCAAAAAATCCACGTCCCTAACTTTTGAAAAATATTTTTTAAAAAATCCACGTCCCTAACTTTTGAATTTTTTTTTTTTAAATCCACGTCCCTAATATTTGAAAAATATTTATTTTAAAATACACGTCCCTAACTTTTGAAAAATATTTTTAAAAAGAAATCCACGTCCCTAACTTTTGAAAAATATTTTTTCTAAAAATCCACGTCCCTAACTTTTGGGAAATATTTTTTAAAATCCACGTCCCCAACTTTTAAAAAATATTTTCTCAAAAAATCCACGTCCCTAACTTTTGGAAAATATTTTTTAAAATCCACGTCCCCAAATTTTGAAAAATATTTTCTCAAAAAATCCACATCTCTTACTTTTGGAAAATATTTTTTAAAATCCTCGTCCTTAACTTTCGAAAAAAATCCACGTCTCTTACTTTTGGAAAATATTTTTTAAAATCCACGTCCTTAACTTTCGAAAAAAATCCACGTCCCTAACTTTTGAAAAATATTTTTAAAAAAAATCCACGTCCCTACCTTTTGAAAAATGTTTAAAAAAAAATTCCACGTCCCTATCTTTTGAAAAATATTTAAAAAAAAATCCACGTCCCTATCTTTCGAAAAATATTTCTTTTAAACTCTATGTCCCTAACTCCTGATTTTTTTTTAAATCCACGTCCCTAATATTTGAAAAATATTTATTTTAAAATACACGAGAAAAATATTTTTTAAAAAAAATCCACGTACCTAACTTTTAAAAAATATTTAAAAAAAAATCTACGCCCCTAATTTTCAAAAAATATTTTTTTTTTAAATCCATGGGCCTATCATTTGAAAAATATTTTTTTCTAAAATCCACGTCCCTAACTTTTGAAAAATATTTATTTTAAAATCCATTATATATATAAACTAACAAACTCTTAAGGATATTGTTTTTAGAAAAATTCAGGTCTCTAACGCTTTTAGAAAACTATTTTAAAAAACTCTAAAAATATTTTTTTAAAAAATCCGCAATCCTAACTCTTAAGTTTTTTTTTTTAATTATGCTATGTCCTTTTTTTGCAATTGAAAGTGCAATGAGCAAAATCTAACTTTGTCAAAGCACAAAATTGTGGCCTACTTTTAGGCGAGCCTAGAAAAACACACAATATTTTCAAGATCGTCTGCAGCTGATTGTACAATTCAAATGCGCGCAGGAAAATTTATTTGAAAGAGCCGTTTGTTTTGTTTCTAATATCTATTTATGTCCTAGCCAAAGGACGCCTGTAAACATCCAGCTGGGAATTGTGGCCACAACAATTCTCAACACATTTTCTGTTGTCGTTGTTGTTTCATTTTGGGCTAATTATGATAATGGCATCCTTTTGGGTATATGTGGCAGTGTCATATTGCGGGTTTTGTTTCCTGGGGAAGGGTGGTGAAGATATGATAAGATGAATTTTTTTCTCGTCAGTTTGGTGGTTGGGTACTTGTTTCTCTCATCCTGCAACACAAATGTCATTTTATACATTCTGCCATTTCAAAACACCAATACGAGACAGTAATGGTATGACTCCAGTTGGAATTTGCGTAAGCAATTGACATCAACACCATGTTCAATTGGAAAAAATTGAGAGAGGGAAAGAGAGAGGGAGAAAAAACTTGTAGCATGTCGCATAGTCATGTTTTTAGTTGTCGTTGGACAATGTAAACCCATTGTTTGTACATGTGTTATAAATTGCCAGAACATTCGCCGTTGCAGTTGGCCAATATGTTTGAACAATGTTCGACATTTTTCTTTGTGTTGGTTTGCTGATAAAAAAAATGCTCCAACACTTTTTCGGAATACAAATGCGGTGTATTTGGAATATCATATAACAAGGATTTGATATGTTTGCAGGACATTTTCTTTTTGAGTTGGTGTGGTTAGAAAATATGGGTATGAAATTTTATCCTTGTTATGAAAAACGAAAACAATTTGAGCCACGTTTGGTTAGGAATTTTTAAGAAAAACAATATTTTGGAAGATTTTTTAAACGTGCTTTTCATTATTTTTTTAAGACTTCTATGAACTAGGATTTAAAAAAAGTGTTTTTAAAAGATGGTCATGTTTGATTTTTCAAAAAAAAAAAAAAAAAAAAAAAAAATATATATATATATATATATATATATATATATATATATTACATTATATTATATATTTAACGTGGATTTTAAAAACTATATTTATTTTTAAAACTTCTGAAAATGTGGATTTTTAAAAAAATATATATTTTAAGACATCTATAAACGGATTTTTAAAAAAAATATTTTTAAAAAATATTTTAAATTAGATCTTCGGTAAACGTGGATTTTTAAAAAAATATTTTTTAAGACATCTATAAACGTGGATTTTTAAAAAAAATATTTCTTAAGACATCTATAAACGTGGATTTTTAAAAAAAATATTTTTTAAGACATCTATAAACGTGGATTTTAAAAAAAAAAATATTTTTTAAGACATCTATAAACGTGGATTTTTAAAAAAAATATTTTTTAGATTTCCGGTAAACGTGGATTTTTAAAAAAAATATTTTTTAGATCTTCGGTAAACGTGGATTTTTAAAAAAATATTTTTTAGATCTTCGGTAAACGTGGATTTTTTTAAAAAAATATTTTTTAAGACATCTATAAACGAGGATTTTTAAAAAAAATATTTTTAAGACATCTACAAACGTGGATTTTTTAAAAAAATATTTTTTAAGACATCTATAAACGTGGATTTTTTAAAAAAATATTTTTTAAGACATCTATAAACATGGATTTTTAAAAATATATGTTCTAAGACATCTATAAACGTGGATTTTTAAAAAAATATTTTTTAAGACATCTATAAACATGGATTTTTAAAAATATATGTTCTAAGACATCTATAAACGTGGATTTAAAAAAAAAAAAAATTTTAGGACTTCTATAAACGTGGATTTTTTAAAAAAAAAAATTTTAGGACTTCTATAAACGTGGATTTTTTAAAAAAAAATTTTTAGGACTTCTATAAACATGGATTTTTTAAAAAAAATATTTTTTAAGACTTCTGTAACCGTAGATCCTTAAACGCCTGTAAACGTGGATTTTAAAAGAAAATAATTTCTTAGACTTCTGCAAACTTTGATTATTTTTTTTTTAAGAATTCTGTAAACGTCGATCTTTAAAAAATATTTTTTTTAACTTCTGTAAGGCGGATATTTAAAAAATATACTTTTTTAAGACTTCTGTAGTGTGGATATTTAAGAAAATATTTTCTGAAGTCTTCTCCAAGCGTGGGCTTTTAAAAAATATATATTTTTAAGACTCCTGTTAACGTGGATTTTTTTAAAAAATATATGTTTCTAAGACTTTTGTAAAGGCAGATTTGATAAAAACAATATTTTTTAAAATTTTGTGAACGTGAATTGGATAAAAAAATATTTTTGGGAATTGCTAAAATATAAATATATTTAAAAAATATTTTTTTGGAATTTTATAAATACAAATAATATAAATATAAATTTATAAATATAAATAATCTTTAAAAAATACTTTTTTTAGAAATTCGTAAACGTGGTTCTTAAAGAAAATTTTGACTTTTGTAAACGTGGATTTAAAAAAAAAATACTTTTTTTAAGATTCCGTAAACGAGGTTCTTAAAAAAATATGATCTCTGCGAACGTGGATTTTTTTAAATGTTTTTTTTTTTTTTTTAATTTCTGAAAATTATTTTGTGGATTTATCAAAAACATTTTTAAGACTTCTTTTTGTAAACGTGGCTTTTTAAAAATATGTTTTAAGACTTTTGTCAAGGTGGATTTGATAAAAAAATAATTTTTAGGACTTTTGTAAAAGTGGATTTGATAAAAAAAATATTTTTTAAGACTTTTGTGAAGGAGGATTTGATAAAAAAATATTTTTTGGGAATTGCAAAAATATAAATATTTTTAAAAAATATTTTTTGGAGTTTTATAAATATAAATAATTTAAAAAAATATATTTTTGGAGGTTTATAAATAATTTAATTTTTTTTGGAGTTGCAACAATATACTAATTAAAAAATGCGATTTGCATAAATGTAAATATTTTTAAAAAATATTTTTTTGGGAGTCACATAAATATAAATATTTATAAAAAAATAATTTATTCTATTTCAAAGTGGATTGAAAAAAAATCTTTTTAAGACTTCCCTAAACGTGGTTCTTAAAAAATATGATCTCTGTAAACGTGGATTCTTAAAACAAAATTTTTAAGACTTTTATGAACGTGAATTTGATAACAAAACAAATATTTTTAACACTTTTTTGAACGTGGATTTGTTTAAAAAAAATTTTTAAGACTTTTGCGGACGTGGATTTGATAAAAACAAATATTTTTAAGACTTTTGTTAAAGTGGATTTGATAAAAAAAATATTTTTTAACACTTTTGTGAACGTGGATTTAATAAATTTTTTGGAATTTTATAAATATAAATAATTTAAAAATATATTTTTTTGGGAGTTGCATAAATATAATTATTAAAAAAATTGCGATTTGCATAAATATAAATAATTAAAAAAAATATTTTGTTTGGAGTTGCTTACACATAAATATTTTTAAAAAACATTTTTTATTTTCCAAGGATTCGTTTTTGGGCAGAAATATTTTTGAAAAAATTACTTATCATTATCTTCTCCCATACCTCCTGTAAACTCGGTTATGACCACAGTATTAATGAACGTATACTTGCTGTCGTTCATAATACGCTCCATATAACCACAAAGCAAAACTTGTAAGGTCAGTGAGCTTTTCAAAGTATAATACTTTAAAACGCCTTATTTTCTTTACCATCCAACTCTCCTCTATTATTTCAAGACCTTCAACGATGTAGAACTGCTTAGACACCTTTGAATGTGCTTTCAAATTTTTTCCAACGGAAATCCCAGATCTTCACTTGTCATTCACCACTTTCCTTTGATTTACAAATCAGCTTTTGAGGTTAAAGTCACCGACGGTTGCTGTCGCTGCTTTGTCCACCTATGTTCGTCTTAACTCATAATCTTCCACTTGAAACCACAACACTTCTAGCCACTGTCAAGCTTCTATCCCGCAAAGGCCAACTACAAACACCCTGGCAAAGGTATCTCTTTGATGTTCCATCTATGGCATGTGATTCATGGCGATGAGTGGCGCAATTTACACCGGATACTGAGTTTACAAAGAAATCTCAGAGAGAGTCAAGTAAAGTGTGTCACAGATAACTCAAAAAGAGGTGAGAAAGACAGAGAAGAGAGGGTGTGAGAGGGTAATAAAAAAAACGTTAAAGCAGTACTCAATTTATGCTAATGAAAATTGATTTGTTTTAATGCAGCTGATTAAGGGGTGTTGAAAATCAACAGAAAAATGGAAAAAGCATGTGGTTGCGTATGATTGTTATTGATACGTAATTGATGGCTTGGTTCAAGGGAGCGTATGATTGCTATTTTTTTCGAAGAGAGACAGGTGGCGTATAATTTATGAAAAAAATTATTTGATTTGGAACAAAATTCAATAAAGTGGACATTTTTGTAAAAATTATAAAGGAATTAAACATTTTTACAATATTTTGTCAGGGAATTTAGACAACGTGGATTTTCATAAAAGCTATTTTCAAAGAATTGTCAATAAGTTGGTATCCTTAAAAATATTTTCTTAACTTAAAAAAAAAAAATGTGAATTATTTAAGATTTTTATGGATTTTGAATAACATAGATTTTTCTAAATATTTTTCAATAATTGCCATAGAACCGGATTTTTTTTAAATAAGGTATTTAAAAACGTGATTTTCTTAAAGACATTTTTAAGGGTCTTTAGAGCGTAGATATTTTAAAAATTGGTTTTAAAACTTTCATCGATTTTATATTTTTTTTACAAGGACTGCTAAACATTGTGAATTTTTTTAAAATATTTTTGTCCAATAATTAAAAATTTTATCGATTTTTAAAAATATTTTTTTAACGATTTCAAACAATGTGGATTTTTTAAAAATATTTTTTCCATCATTTCAGAAAACCTCGTTATTTAAGATTTCAAAGAATATGAATTTTGAATAAAATTATTTCCAGGAAGTGGCAAAATTGGGGTATAGACGTAAGGTCCCTTTGGACCTAATTTCAGGACATTTTTGGAGCTGATCTAGGGGGTGTCCCTCCGTCCATATGTCTGCCTGCATGTCTGGCTGGTGTGCTCGATAACTCTCGAAGGGCGTATTCGATTTGGTCCATACTTGGTACCTCGTAAAATTATTATCAAACTGAAATCGAATTCAGAGATGGGCAATATTGGCCCACTTCTTCCCGTAACAAGTCAACATTTTCACAGAAAATTTTGCAAAAGGGCCACCGTTGGGGTAGGCGTGTGAAATGCTTGGTTTTTGGAAATTCGTACTAAAAAGGTACACAAAGTACTAAAATGTACTAAAAAAAGAATACTTTGTATTGGACAAACGGAATGGGCTAGAATTCTGAAATTTGGAATGTGAGTCACTGATGGATTGCAGGATAGATGTACTAAAGGATTTTGGGAATTTAAGACTTTAAGATCACGAAAAGCTCTAAAATGCTACCATTTGGTATTATGTCAAGGGATAGAGCTAAAAACTTAAAATATATTGGGTAAACAGATAGTGCTTGTGTAACCTGAACATATGGAGATAGTTCCGGAAATATGTTCTATAATTGTATGAAAAGTACTGAATGGTACTATATTTGATATTGGGTGAAGGGATAAAGATACAATTCTGAAATTTGCTTGTAAAAACGTCCTATATTTGTACGAAAAGTACTAAATGGTGCTAAATTTCGTAAAGGGTAAGGGGATAGGGCTGAAATTCCCAAATTTGATATTGAGGTATCTGATGGTGTCTGGAATTGAGATATGGAGCTGTTTTTGGAAATGCGTACCGTAATTATTCGAAAAGTCCAAATTTTGGTAATGGGTGAGGGGATAGAGCTGGAATCCTCAAAATTGATAGTAATGTCTCTGTTGGTATCTGGAATTCAGATATGGAGGGGGTTTGGAAATGTGTACTATAATTGTACGAATAGTACTAAATTGAACTAAATTGGGTATTGGGTGGGGGGATAGAGTTGGAATCCTCAAATTTGGTATCGATGTTACTGTTGGTGTTTCCAGTTAAGATATGGAGGCGGTCTTGGAAATGGTTTTCTATAATTGTACGAAAGGTACTAGGTCGTGCTAAATTTGGCATTGGGTGAAAAAATAGAGCTGAAATTCTGAACTTTGATATTTAAGTCTCTGTTGGTATCTGGGATTGAGATGTGGTGTTGGAGACATTGAAATAATTTTGGACAGAAAAATTGTATGTAGGTCCATTGTGCAAAGGTTTCACTAATATCCTCTTCGGTAAAGTTCAAAATTAAAAATTTGAAGACTTTTGGGTGTGAAAGTTAAAAATGTCTCTATTATTCTTTCAGAAATTGAAAAGATTTTAATAATATACAAAACCTGGCAGATCTGAAATATTTGCACAAAGTATGAAGTTTTGTTTAGAAAATGTTTTCAAACTAAACAAATTCTGCGGTTTGAGTACTAAACGGGCCTAACACGAAATGTTGGAACGAGTCTATGAATTTTAAGGTGAACTCTTGACGACGTATCGGGCAGCTGCTAGTTATTTGTATTTTGCAAAGAACTCCAGGTGGAATTAAAGGAATATTTTTTAAAGGACTCAATATGAATCCTTTAAAAATTGTTTCTGGAGGGCTCAACGTTTTTCAAAAATTTTTTTAACATTTTCGTCAGGACTCAAAGTGATGTATTTAAAATTATTTGCAAAATAATTCTATATTGGGCTTTAAGAATATGTTTGAAGGACTTTATGTGATTTTCTAAACAATATGTTCGAAAGGAGTAAAATATTTTCTAATACTATTTTCTGACATTTTTCCAAATATTTACAAAGGGGCTTAACGTGTAATATTTCAACTTTTGTATGTATGCCAATAAATAAGTAATTTGCTTTTCAATAGTGTATTTTTAGATATTTTGTATTAAATTCTCTTCAATTCTTAACCACATTTTTAATACCAAGAAAATCTAAAAAAAAATTCCCAAATAATTGATTTTTGTCAAATAGATTGGCAAATTGATGAACGATTTTCTATTTTTTTTTTTTCAATTAAATTTCCAATTTTATTTCTATTCAAAAACATATGATAACATATGTTTTATGAACTTTTGTAAGACCTCCTAAAAGTATGCCAATAAATAATGCATTTGCTTTTCAAGAGCATATTTTTAGATATTTTGCATTAAAAACTCCCTTCAATTCTTAATCTTTCATCCATCCCTTCTGTTACCCAAGAAATTTAACAAAAAAATCCCCAAGTGATTGATATTTGCCAAACAAATTGGAAAATTGATGTAAAATTTGCCAATTATTTTTTTCAATTAAATTTGCAATTTTATTTCTATCCAATATTTCTTCCACAAAATTGATAAACACGTGAGCTTTGCTTAATTGCCAAGTAAATTGGTATTTACAGAAGAAATAACAACAACAAAAAAAATAAAAAATAAAGAGAAATAAATTCCTTGAACTAAATTGACAATTGAAGGTAAATAATGTTTGCTTTGAAAGATAAAAAAAATATATTCAATTCAGGGAGGGAGGAGAATGATGCATCTCCTAAATTGCTCTTCAGATTCTTCAAAAGTTTTTTGACGGGTTTATAAATCATTTTAGATATGTGCCCTATCCTTGCAATGAATGATTTATGTCTGTTTGGGAATAATTTTCTGATTTTTTAAATAAATCAAAAATTGAAGCATACTTTCAGGCAAATATTTAAATACAGAATACAATGTTGATTGTCAGTGGGGGGGTATGCAGGGTGAGATAAAAAAAAAACTACAACAAAGTTAAATGCAATAATTTTTACATTTCTTTTTTAAATTTAATTGAATGAAATCAAAAAATGTCGGAAATAGCATCAAATTTTGGGAATAAGTTTAGATTTGTTCGAATTGGTCACCTTTGGCACGAATTATTCCCTTCTAATGGCCAATGAAACCGTCACACCCTGCCCGAATGTTGCTCTGCGGTATTTTGGCCCATTCCCGTAGAAACGCTTGCTTGAGGTGCTCCACACTTTGGTATTTTTTAGTGCCAACCTTGCTTTCCAAAATAGTTTCCAGACACAAGAGTCCAACGGATTGGTATCCGGAGATTTTGGTGGCCATTTTACTCTATAAATGAAGCGAGGAACCTCATTTTGCAACCATTCTTGGGTGGCGCGTGCTGAGTGTGACGGTTCTGAGTCCTGTTGCAATGTCCAAGCTCTGCGGCCAAAATTTGTGCGTGCGCAAGGCCTTAATACACCCTGCAGAATATTTTCGCAATAATATTGGGCATCTACTCTGATGCCACGTTCGATTAATACGAGCTGAGAGCGACCATCGGCTGTTATGGCGGCCCACGGCCCACACCATCACTATGGCCGGCGCTTGAGTTCCTGTGGCCAACCGAAGGTGCACATTTTCCGCTGACCTCTTTTGTTTGTTTACAAACTGCTGGACAACGAATGTTTTCTCATCGGAGGAGAAAACCAAATTCGGCAGTTCACCGTTTTCGGCAAAGCGAAGCAACTCTTTAGCTCTTTTGAGCCTATTTTCTTTCTGTTGCGGTGTAAGTTCTTGAACTTTTTGGAATTTCAATGGTTTTTCCCCCAGCTCATTTTTCAATATTTGCCGAATGGAATATTGCGATATGTTCAGCTCACGAGTCATTTTTCGGCCACTGCGACGCGGGTTTCGATCAAGTCGGACATACAGATGTTGCTGTTTTCTTCCGTCAACTTCCTTGACGTTGGGCTACGCTACCAGTAACGAGCGATGGTAAGAGACACACAAGAGTTATTCACATTTAAATGCTGGAGTGCTCTAACGATAGCCACTTGTGGTTCTCCAGGCAAACATAAAGAAATCACACTATCACGTGTGAATTCCGAACACGAATAAATTTTTTTCTGGAAGATTCTCACCAAAAGGCTTTTGTACGTTTGTAAACAATGTAAAGAGCTGTCACTGGAATAACTTTAACAGCTGTCGGACGAGTGGCTTCGAAATGACAGAAGTCTGAAATTGGTTGCAGTTTTTTCATCTCACCCTGTATGTGCCCCATCCTTGCAATTAATGATTTATATTTGTTACGGAATTCTTTTTTATCATTTTTTAAATAAATATAATTTAAAGCATACTTTCAGGAAAATACTGTTGAGCACAGAACGAAACTCAAAATTGGGGGGTTTTATAAATATTTTAAAGGACTCAAGGTGTATGTTTCCAGAATTGTGTGTTTTTTTTTTTTAATTACCCAAAGACTTTTAAGAATATATTCTTAGGGATTCATGACGATTTTTTCCGAAGGATGAGTCTCTCAGACATACATACATAAAAAAGAAATTTCAATTCTTTTTCTCAAATTTCCAATCAAGTCTTCCAGAAAAGCCATCACATCATTGCTCCTTTGGAAGGACACTGTCAAAATCTAATTCGTAATTAAACTGAAAATTCATTGAAACCACCAAAGGCGTCTACCACTTCTTCTGAAACTCTATTTCCATCCTCAGGCAACTTGTCATTTAACCACCTCTGTCAATGTAAAACTCGTTAATTAAGAAGCTCCGTTCGGTATACAAATGTAGCCTTTCGGGCTCTGTCATCCTTTTCCTTTGCCACTTAACGCAGCTGAAATTAACACAAAAGGCTTTCATCAATCATAGGACAGGCAATGGCCAATAGTGTTGGGACACACTTACTTACAAAGAGACACCAAAGCAACCAGCGAAGAGACAGACATACAGACATCGTTGACAATTCTTGCAGGCATTACAACAATCATACACAAACAGATAAGGATTTAGCATTGATTAAAGGAACGGAAGTTAAGGGAGAATTGAACAAGTTGGCAGAATTAGTATAAAACCACAAAAATCAAAATGACATTTTCCAGGGAATGCTTAGGAGTGGGGGAAGAATAATAAAACAAGGAAATCAATACAAGAGCTTTAACCACCGACAAAGAGATTTTAAAGTATTTGAGGACATTAAAAAGGGAAAAGAAAGAATATTTAACGACACTTTTTCGAAAAAAAAACTTCTTTACAACAAGGTGGTTGAGAGACTGGATAAAATCCAAATTTAAACTGCTAGGAATGTTTTGCGAAAAATTCTCAAAAAATCCTAATTAAAGGTCTAAAAATCCTTGGGAGAAAATAAATAAAATTTAATTTAATTAATTTTTTAAATTAATTTTAATTTAATTAATTTTTAAAAAATGTAATGTATTAAAAGTCCATGAAAAAATACATTTCAAAAATCGCTCGTAAATGGGTTTAAAATTCTATAGAAAATATTCTTAAAATATTCACCATGATTTCTTCGGAAAAAATCATAAAAAGGTCATGAGGAGTTTTCCGGAAAATATTACTAACATATTCACTTTGAGTTAACAAAAAAAAAAGCTTGGTAAAAAAACCGGTTTGGGACTTTAAGGAAATATTTTCATATTAGCTGTAATATCCATTGCAAGCTTCTAATACGCATTGCAAGCTTCGGTTAATAATGTCGCAAAAATCATCAAAATACCGAATATCGGGAGGTTCCGTTATATTCTGTATACACGATATCGCAGACCTATATAGACAATTCTCTTTCATAGGGGAAAAGTATTCACGAAGATCTTCTTGTTTATAGGGGGCTATACAATATCGTGAACCGATATAACCCATCTACGAACTTCACCTGCCTGCAGACAAAAAAAAGTTCGGTGCAGAATTTTAGCTTCCTATTAGCTTATTCGTTTTGACTCTAGAGTGATTAAAACAGAAGGACAGATGGGCGGACGGACATCGCTAAATGGTCTCAGAATTTTACGCTAGTCAAGAATATATATACTTTGTTAGGCCTAAAGTAATTATTTCGAGGAGTTACAAATGGAATGACGAACTTAATATACCCTCCATACCATGTATATAGAATTTACGTTGAGTCCATTGGATATTAATTTAAAATAATTAAAATTAGTAATTCTCAAGAATTTCTTAACATTTTTTAAAATAAGCTCCACTTTCTTAATAAATTATAAAATATTATTCTTAAATCTGTATTGCTAAAAATAATTGCAAAATATTTTTATAAAATAATTTTAAAGAAAATCTAAAAAAATATTTTTTAAGGCAATTTATTAAAAATCTTTGAAAATATTTTTAGCATTTGTGTATGTCAGAAACGTTATAGCAGCATCCCTTTAGCTTTTACTGAACATACCCCACATAAACTCTGTTTCTTGTTATTCTTCCCCCGTTTGTTATTCTCTTTCTCAACAATTTCTTGAAATAAACTTCACTTTCTTAATGAATTATAAAACATTATTTTAAATCTGTGTTGCTAAAAATAATTAAAAAATATTTTTAAAATAATGGAAAAAATACTATAAACAATCTTTTTTTTAAATCCAAATTATTAAACAATTTTAAAATATTTTTTTGTTTGAAGAAATAGCGTTTGTTTATGTGAGAAACCCCACATAAAGACTGTCTCTTCTTATTCTTCTCCCGTTTGTTATTCTATCTTATTACGCTAATTGTAAATAAGCCGGCATTGGTTTGCAATACCGTTGTCACTAGCACACCCCACATAAACATTGTTCTTGTTATTCTTTATTCTCAATGAACTATAAAAAAATATTTAAAAAATCTATGTTGTATAAATAATTGAAAAATATTTTTAAATAATTTTTAAAAATCTAAAAAAAAAAATTTTTAATGCAATTTATTGAAAATCCTTGAAAATATTCTTTAGAAATAGCATTTGTGTATGTGAGAAACATTATAGCATCATCCAATTACCTTTTACTGAACATACCCCACATAAACACAGTTTCTTGTTATTCTTTCCCCTTTTCTTACTCCCTTTCTCTTATTATACTAATTGTAAATAAGCCGGCATTGGTTTGCAATACCATTGTCACTAGCACAGGGACAGGCAAGAGTAGTCACGCATGCCCCCCACACAAACACCTTTCTTGTTATTCTTCCCTTGTTTGTTATTCTCTTTCTCTTAATATGCTAATTGTAAATAAACCGGTAGTCACACATGCCTTCAGTGAGCGTAATTTTCTCCACACTCCCACTAAGGGCCATATAAAAACAATGTAATCAGAGAGCAACAATATCAGGAGAATATAAATGTGCGACTCTCCTGTATTAACATAAATATGAATAGAGCAAGAATAGCAACAATCCCATAACATAGAGAAAGAGAGTGGTGAATTTTAAAGTAAATGGAATTCGAGAGTGCAAAACACTATTACGATAAGAAAAAGCACCAGTGCAAGAAAAAAAACTTGTTGTCATTATATTTTTGCAAACAAAGTGAAAAGTTCATTGGAACTTCACTAAAAAACTTTTTTTTTATTAATAAACAAAAAATGTTCTTTTGATTGGAGAAATATACATTAACAAGTGAAGGATAAGTAAAAAACAAATATTACTCTTGAAATAGCATTGCTGATCATATCACCTAGTGTAGAATTTGATGATTTGCACATTTTGTCAGAAACGAATAAGCAGCTGGAGTGAAATATTGCCCGTGGATCATCCGTGCTATTGATAATTGAAGTATGGCAGTGTCCTTTATATGTTAGAGAATATTTGCGCATTTAGCAAGTGTTACTTATAATTGGGAGAAGAGCCATTGCTCGTTCATTAGAGAAATGTAGTGTTCGATTGTGTATACTTGTTAAGAAGTTTTAGTTGTTTTTTTTTTTTTTTTTGTTTAAATCGCAGTATTAAAAACAACTAAGAAAGAGAAAACAAACACTAAGAAAGAAGTCTGGTCCATCGGCCAGTTTAAATCTTTCCAGAGGAAATTCGTTGATTACAGATGGATTGTACATCCGTGGTGGTTTAAAATCCAGCTTAGTAAAAGTTCTCGATTTTGATTTTTTTTCCAGAGTTAAGTATTTGTATCCTGACTCCGAATTTTTTTTTCTTTCCCGATAACAGTTTATTTGATCTAATAGTCCGTGTCCAAGATCCGGGTTACATACGGATCTACTACGATAAAGACAATATCATAATTTGACCATTTTTAAAAGCTAATGAAAATACCTATCCAGCAGTGATTATATTATTTAAAACGATTAGGCAGTTATACAAGAAATATCGATTTTTTGGACACCATTTTTTTATAAAACACCCAAACAGTCAAAAAATGTCAATTTTAGGAGCCCGTATAACTTATACTTTAATATAGCATACACTGCAATCCTTCCAAAATGACCCATTTGGAAATAAAAGTTGGTAAAAATCTTGAAAAATATTTACAGAAATCCACGTTATTTAAATTCTTTAAATTTCTTTGAAAATATTTTTTTTTTTTTTTTTTTGGAAAATACACGTTTTTAATTTTTCTTTTAAATAATTCACCCTAAAAAATAATTTTAAAAACGTCAACGTTTCTTAAAATCTTTTGCAAAATTTAAAAATTTAACGCCTATTAAAATCTGGTGTAAAAATTTAAAGGAAACCCACGTTGCTCAATATCCGTGATAAATCATTTTTTTTTTAAATCTACTTTATTTGAAATATTTTAGTTAGATTATTTATTTTTAATATGTAAAGACATTCACTTTATTTAAATTGCTTTATTTTTATTTATTTTGAATCCACATAAAGTCTTTGAAAAAAAAAAAAAAAAAAAAAAAAAAAAAATCTAAAAAATGCACGTCATAAGTAATGTTCTATTTTAATTGTTCTTTAATATTTTTATAAAAATTAAAAAATCAACGCTTCTTAAAATCTTTTGTGAAATTTTATGCTTAACATCCAAAATAAAAGCATTTTTAAAATATTCTATGTTCTTTGAAAAAATGAAGAAATAATTTTTTATATCCTAAAAATAAAATATATTTTGAATTCTTCAATAACAATAATAAAAATACTAATAATAATAATAATAATAATAATAATAATAATAATAATAATAATAATAATAATAATAATAATAATAATAATTATAATAATAATAATAATAATAATAATAATAATAATAATATATAAATAAAGAAAACTTAAATAAAATTATGTTGTTTCAGAAAATGTATTTTTTATATAAACCACCTGCTCCTTCTCTCCATAATTCGTACGTATTTTAGTACACACTAGATACTCCATTTGATTGTAAGCCAATAGAACATGTTTGTCTCTTTGCATACCCTCTCCATTGTCCTATCTCTTTCTCAGAGAAAACCATTAACATTAATTAGGAAATTCTCTGTTAAACCTAAAACTGTAGTTGTGTAGTTCAATAGTAAGTGTAAGCAAATACTTATATGTGTGTGTCTATGGTACTTAAGATAGCTTTCATCAATCAACTGACCACCAAGGGTGCTTGGGACACATCAGGAAGGTAAATTGATTATTTTAGCAATTCTAGTCGATAATCGACGAGATGAAGAATGTAGAACATGGTCTGTAAGGTAAAGTACCAGAGGTTTCATAAGTACCTCAATGTAAACCACAAAAACCAAAATGTCATTTGTGAACAAAACAGAAGGAAAATAAATCAATGGAAGGCAAAATGGTCACCAGGACTCTATGAAGCAAAGGTAATAAAAATTGTAGAAGAGAATGAGAGAACGACAAAGTATTTAAAGAGAGAAAATAAATTGGCAAATATATGACCCAAAGATGGGCATATGATGATCTTAAGGCTTGTATACACATAATATTAGAATTATACAGAGTGAGATAAAAAAAACTGCAACAAAGTCAAAAGTCATAATTTTTACATTTTTTTTAAATGTTATTGAATGAATGAAAAAAATGGCAGAAATAGCATTAAATTTAAGAACGGCCAATGGAACCGTCACACGCTGCCCGAATGTTGCTCTGCGGCATTTTGGCCCATTCCGGGCGAAGCGCTGGCTTGAGGTGATCGACATTTTGCTATTTTTTAGTGCCAACCTTGCTTTCCAAAATATTTCAGACACAATAGTCCAGCGGATTGGTATCCGGAGATTTTGGTGGCCATTGTGCGCTGGAAATGAAGCGAGGAACCTCATTTTGTAACCATTCTTGGGTGGCGCGTGCTGAGTGCGATCGATGATGCTGAGTTCTGTTGGAATGTCCAAGGCCAAAATGTTTGCG
This sequence comes from Musca domestica, assembly GCF_030504385.1. NCBI lineage: Eukaryota > Metazoa > Arthropoda > Insecta > Diptera > Muscidae > Musca > Musca domestica. The sequence goes on along the minus strand of NW_026712250.1, from coordinate 11,022,732 downwards.
GGCCCAAGGCTTTAAAACACCCTCCACAATATTTTCGCGATAATAAACGACATTTATTCTGATGCCACGGTCGATTAATACGAGCGTAGAGCGACCATCGGCTGTTATGGCTGCTCACACCATCATCATGGCCGGCTCTTAAGCTCTGGTGGCCAACCGAAGGTGAACATTTTCAGGTGACCTCTTTGGCAGGTAAACACGATCATTTTGTTTATTTACAAATTGCTGGGCAGCAAATGCTTTCTCATCGGAGGAGAAAACCAACTTCGGCAGTTCACCACTTTCGGCCAAGCGAAGCAACTCTTTAGCTCTTTCGAGCCTATTTTCTTTCTGTTGCGGTGTAAGTTCTTGCACTTTTCAATGGCTTTAGCCCGAGCTCATTTTTCAATATTTGCCGAATTGAATATTGTGATATGTTCAGCTCACGAGCCATTTCTCGGCCACTGCGACGCGAGTTTCGATCAAGTCGCTTCTTTACTTTTCGAACCATTTCTGCTGATGTTGCTATTTTCTTCCGTCCACTTGCTTGACATAGGGATACGCTATCACGGTAACGAGTGATGATACGAGACACAAAATATTTATTCACATTTAAATGCTGGAGCGATAGCCATTTTTGGTTTTCCGGCCAAATATAACGAAATCATACTATCACGCTTGAATTCCATCACGAATAATTGTTTTTCCGGAAAATTCTCACAAAAACGCTTTTGTAGGCTTGCAGACAATATAATGAGCTGTCACTGAAATAATTTTAACAGCTGTCGGATGAGTGGCTTAGAAATGACAGCAGTCTAAAATTGGTTGCAGTTCTTTCATCTCACCCTGTATCTCCTGGTATCTTCGTGGACATATCATTTATGGGGCATCATCCTCGACATTTTCTTGGAAATATATTTTTTCGTGGTTACCTGTTACCAATCAGGCCATCATATCCATTGAAGCCTTAATAACATATTTGTAGTTGGTTCTGGTTATTTTTTCATCTCATTCCATTAATTAATTACAATTGTAAAAATATTCGTTAAGTCTGTTATTTTCATGTCACGTCGATTAATTAAATAAGCATTCATTAAAAAATGGAAGATAAAAAAATATTTTCCATGCCATTATATTTTTTTATTTTTAATTTTCGGTATTTGTTTATGTGTTCGTTTTTTGTTTTCAATTTTATCCTGATCATGTCCATGTGTATAATGAGCCATATTTTACATTAAATTAATACCTTAATTGCAGCTTTATTCAATGAATAAGCAAACTTATACACCCACACACACAAATACATACATACGCATTCATTTAAAAAAACAAAGGCAAAAAAACTACAAAAAATAACACCATTAAATATTGCATATCTCAAGGCTCAAAAAAATATTCAATTTCCAGCAATTTTCGTTAAGTCTTCATTAAGGCCGTTTGTTGTTGGTTTTTCGTAGATAAATCAATTTGTGAAAATTTACATTTCTCCTTCGCACAAATTTAAGCATTTTCGTGAAAATTTGTCATGATTACCGTTTCGCCAATCTGTAGTTATGGTGAAATGAATAACAACATTGAAATTCCATTTACAATCTTTTGGTTATTTATTTTTCTGGAATTGTCAATGCCAGCGATAATCCAATGAAATTAATTATATAATTGAGGAAGCGAATGGCAAGGAGAGGGAGAGATAAATAAAATTATTGTTGTGGATGAAATGGGTGACTTCTCTAAATGGAGATCAAGCATTTGACCCACACAGCGGGCTAGGTGCTCTTTTTTATAGAAGACTAGAAAGATTTCTTCTCCAAAAGAAGAAAAAGAGATATTCAACAATTTGCCAATTTTAAGTTTCGACGAAAGCTTTGGAGATGAGCATTGCAGACGCAGACGAGTTCAGAATCGGTATTTTAAGTCGAAGACTCCGACCTACGCCTTGAAAAGCAAAAATCGAAATTCGATTTGCAGTCGATCTACGAAAAATCGGCTTATTCTCTTGAATTTTGTGTCTATGCTACTAGACACTCGGCGACATCTACATTTCATTGAATAACACCCCTTTCCATCTTCAATCTACCTTAAGTTTCCACCATTACTTATAACCACAATGGGTTTGCATCTACGCTACCGAACATTTGAGACGAGGCTGCACTACAAACTTCTGTCATAGCTATAATTTATGAACTACTGTAACGGCGCTTTGGCTGAATCCCCATATATTTCCTACTGACCTATGATAAAGATATTGAAAATTCATTTTTTTTTTGTTGCAAATTTCATTAATCTCATAAAAGTCAGTTTGGTGGTTTGTATATATGCTACCGGGTATTTAGCGCCATCTACATTTCACCGCATTTGAGGTGAAGCTACACTACATAGCGATGTCAAACCGGTAATTACTGTACTATTGCGACGACGCTTTGGCTGAATCCCTATAAATTATCTACTGACCTGTGGTAAAGATATTTGGAAGGTAAATAAATATATAAAAACGTCTAACCCTGCAAATTATTGCAAGTTTCATAAAAATATTTCGAAAACTCCTTGTTCTGTGGCACATTTTTTTCCTCACTTGCCACCTGCCCCTTCGGTATAGGAGATTACTTCCTGGCATTCCTTTTTCTCTCGTTGAAACTCTTAAAGGAGACCCTCTTCACCCTTTTTTCTACCATATATCGTTGCAAATCTGAATCCATAATTTAACAGACGTGGATTTGTTAAAAAATATTTTTTCCACATTTCAGGGTTTTTTAAAAAAATATTTTTTCCACATTTCAGGATTTTTTTTTTAAATATTTTTTCCACATTTCAGGGATTTGTTTTTAAAAGATATTTTTTCCACATTTCAGGGTTTTTTTTAAAAATATTTTTTCCACATTTCAGGATTTTTTTTTAAAAATATTTTTTCCACATTTCAGCATCGTGGATTTTTTAAAAATATTTTTTCCACCATTCAGCAGACGTTGATATTATTAAAAAAATATTTTTTCCACATTTCAGCAGACATGGATTAAAAAAAAAAAAAAAAATTTTTTCCACATTTCAGCAGACATGGATTTAAAAAAAAAATTTCCACATTTCAGCAGACGTTGATTTTTTTTAAAAATATTTTTCCACATTTCAGCAGACGTGGATTTTTTAAAAAATATTTTTTCGAAGAACCAACAGTCGTGGATTTTTAAAAAAAATCGTTTTTAGAAGAACCAACAGTCGTGGATTTTTTAAAAAATAATTTTTCAAAGTAGCAACAGACGCGGATTTTTTATAAAAATTTTTTTCCATAATTTAATAGACGTGGATTTTTTAAAAAATAATTTTTTAAAGTAGCAACAGACGCAAATTTTTTAAAAAATAATTTTTCAAAGTAGCAACAGACGCAAATTTTTTAAAAATAATTTTTCAAAGTAGTAACAGACGCGGATTTTTTAAAAATATTTTTCCTACGTTTCCGCTGACGTGGATATTTTTAAATTTTTTTTTTCGAATTATCAACAGACTTGGATTTTTTAAATATATTTTTTCCACATTTTAACAGACATGGATTTTTTTAAAATATTTTTTCAAATTTTAGCAGACGTGGATTTTTTGAAAATATTTTTTCCACATTTTAGCAGACTTGGATTTTTTTAAAAAATATTTTTTCAAAGTATAAACTGACTCGGATTTTTTAAAAAAAAATATTTTTTTTGAGCCATCAAAAGGCGTGAATTTAAAAAAATTATTTTTCTGAGCCATCATAAAAACGTGGATTTAAAAAAAAAAAACTATTTTTTGAGGTATCAAAAGACGTGGATTTAAAAAAAAAAATATTTTTTTTTTGAGCCACCAAAAGACTTGAATTTTTTAAAAAAAAGTATTTTTCTGAGCCATCAAAAGGCGTGGATTTTAAAAAAAGAGTATTTTTCTGAGCCATCATAAAGACGTGGATTTTTCAAAAAACTATTTTTTGAGGTATCAAAAAAAAACGTGGATTTTTAAAAAAAATATTTTTTTGAGGTATCAAAAAACGTGGATTTTTAAAAAAATATTTTTTTTGAGCCATCAAAAGGCGTGGATTTAAAAAAAATATATATATATTTTTCTGAGCCATCATAAAGACGTGGATTTTTTAAAAAACTATTTTTTGAGGTATCATATCTGACAACTTCAATCTTAAATTTTATATTGCGTTTGCATGTGTGGGAGAGAAGGAGGAAGATTGCCTGTGCACATTCTGCCATTAGAGTAGAAGTCATGACATCGTTCTTGCGTCAGCTATTTAATCGGTTTTAATTGATATTTATTTATATTCTGTTTACTTATGTCAATAAGCGGCTGTTGCCTCGTGAGCTCTGATGCCACTGAAAAATGAATCGAAAAAATAAAACTCTTAAAATATTTACAATGCACGCATTGCAAATGACTGCAAATACCCTGGCTATGCAATAAGGAAATTATTTTAGGATTTTGGTATTGGGTAGGGAATTCGGTTTTTTCTAGGGCGCTGATACTTCTGTGGTATTTGATATAATTGTTTTTTTATATATTAAATTCTAAAATATATATAATTATTTTTTACTTTTTAAATGTGAACATTTAATAATAAAAAATATTTAAAAGTTTCGATTTTTTTAAATATCGAATAGTGCGACCATCGATATTTTGTTAGCTCTTCAACACATCCCCAAGCCACTGTGATTTCAGCAACGTGGTGACACCAATAACTTAAATTATGTTTAAGTGTTTCACACACACTAACTCTAAAGGGAATGTGTAAATATCCTTCACATCCTTTGCATTGTTTACACACATACACACCAATACATATATACATTACATTGTATTCTGTAAATAAAATTACAAAAATATCCGTTTTTCGCAACAGCTTGAAAAGGAAAAAAGTATTACTTTTTTATTTATATGCTTTAATTCCACACAACTTAAATCCTTATCCTTACATATCCACCATCATCTGAGGCCATTAACACGGTCATAATTTTAATGTCCTTCGATGGGGAAATGAAAATATTATGAATTGCCATTTGTAGAATTCCATTTCCTTATACGTTTTTTGAGTTGATTCAAAACAAGTAGAGGCATACTCAATAATCAGACTTGGAAGGCCTTTAAGGTCGCACAATAGAGAGATATGGATGGACTTCTTTAAAATACTGACTGATCTGTATTTTAAATAGATATAACAGGGCTGGCATTTATGTGTCGTAATATCATAGTAATATTTTTAAAGAACATTAGACGAAAAATTAAAAAATATAAATAAATAAAAGAAAACAATTTAAGAAATTATGAAAAAAAAAAATTCTAGTCCACGATTATGGAATTTTACAAAATATTTTTTTTTATTCACGTCAATTTAAAAAAAAAATTATGAAAATATATTTTTTTAATCCACGTCAATTGAGCTCCATAAAACATGTTTTTTTTTTTTTAAATTAAAAAAATATTTTTTTAAATACACGTCAATTTTTTAAAAAATTATAAAAAAATATTTTTTTTAATCCACGTCAATTGAGCTCTTTAAAACATATTGTTTTAAAACATTTGAAAAAATATTTTTTTAAATCCACGTCAATTAAAAAAAAAAAAAAAATGAAAAAATACAAATAATAATAATACAATTGTTGTTTTATAAAAACAATGGGATTAAGCCTGACGATTTTTGCAACAACAAAATACTACGGTATCCCAAACAAACATGCCAACACTGTTCTAAGTTAAGAAAAAATATTTTTTTTAATCCACGTTAATTTTTTAAAAAATTATTAAAAATATTTTTTAATCCACGTCGCTGAATTCCTTAAAATTATTTTTTAAAACATCGAAGTCTCCTAGATTCATAAAAAAATATTTTTTAAAAATCCGCGTATTTTAGATTCATAAAAAATATTTTTTAAAAACCCGCGTATTTTAAATTCATAAAAACTATTTTGTACAAATCCACGTCTCTTAGATTCATAAAATATATATTTTTTTAAAAATTCCACGTCATTTAGATTTATAAAAAATATTTTTTAAAAAATCCAAGTCATTTAAATTCATAAAAATAATATTTTTTAAAAAATCCACGTCTTTTAGATTCATAAAATATATTTTTTAAAAAAATTCACGAACCTAAGATTCATAAAAAATATATTTTTAAAAAATTCAGGTCTTTTAGATATAATTTTTTTTTTAAATTTTACGTCTTTTAGATTTATAAAAAATAGTTTTTTAAGAAGCCAACACTGTTCAATTTATAAAAAAATATTTTTTTTTTTAATTTAAGTCTTTAAATTCATAAAAAATAGTTTTTTAAGAAGCCAACAGTGTTCAATTTATAAAAAATATTTTTTTTTTAAATTTAAGTCTTTAAATTCCTTAAAAAATATTTTTTAAAAAATCCACGTCTATTAAATTCCTTAAAAAATATTTATTAAAAAATCCACGTCTATTGAATTCCTTAAAAAATAACTTTTAAAAAATCCACGTCTATTGAATTCCTTAAAAAATATTTAAAAAAAAAAAATCCACGTCTGTTGAATTCTATAAAAAAATAGTTTCTTAAAAAATCCACGTCTGTTGAATTCCTTAAAAAATTATATTTAAAAAATCAATGTCTATTAAATTGCTTAAAGAATATTAAAAACACGCTTCTATTGAATCCTTGAAAAAAATCCACGTCTATTAAATTCCTTAAAAATATTTTAAAAAAATCCACGTCTACTGAATTCCTTAAAAAATATATTTTTTTAAAAATCCACGTCTATCGAATTCCTTAAAAAATATTTAAAAAAAATCCACGTCTACTGAATTCCTTAAAAAATATATTTTTTTAAAAATCCACGTCTATCGAATTCCTTAAAAAATAATTTTAAAAAATCCACGTCTATTGAATTCCTGAAAAAATATTCTTTAAAGATGCACATCTATTGGATTCCTAGAAAAATATATTTCTTAAAAAATCCACGGCTATTGATTTTTTGGAAAAGTATATTTTTAAAAAAAATCCAAGTCTATGGAATACTTGATAAAATATTTGTTATAAAATTCACGTCTATTGAATTACAAAAAACTATTTTTTAAGAAAATCCATTAGAGGTATTATTAAAAAATCCACGTTTATTATATTCTTTAAAAAAATAAATTTTAAAACATCCACGTCTATTGAATTCTTTAAACGATATTTTTTTGAAAACTTCAAGTCTACTGATTTCATTAAAAAAAATATTTTCAATAAATTTACGTCTTTTGAATTCTTAAAAAATTAATTTTATAAAACCACGCCTTTTGAATTCTTAAAAAATACTTTTTAGAAAATCCACGTAGTTTGAATTCTTAAAAAAATATTTTTTAGTAAATCCACGTAGATTGAATACTTAAAAAAATATTTTTTAATAAATCCACGTCTTTTGAATTCTTGGAAAATATTTTTTTAAAAAAAATTACGTCTATTGAATAATTGAAAAAGATATTTAATAAACATATCCACGTCTATGAATTCCTGATTTTTTTTTTAATCTCCGTCAATGAAAAAATATTTTTTAAAGTATCCACGTCTATGGAATTATTGAAAAAATATATTTTTTTAAATATCCAAGGCTGTCAAATTCCTGGAAAAACATTTTTTTAACGGTTTTTAGTGTCCAATGTTTATTAGTGTATTTTCACAACTTGAATTCTGAACCACTGTATGCTGCCAGTCCTTTTTAATTGCTCATATTGTTTAGTTTTCCATTAAATTAATTTTTCATGGTTCGAAAACGTTTTGCACAAATTTTCGCCAATGTCAGTTTGAGAACTCCCAGTGCGCCTAAATGTAGGCAACCATTCCAAAAAGTAAATATCATACATGCATTCCACTATTTAAGCTAACACCTGAAACAAGGCATTGAACAATGTTATTTTTTTCCGCTGTTCCGGCTTATGGGAATTTGGGATTAGTAGTATTCGTGTGCATATGTTTAGGCGCATTTGCTGCAAGTCCATTAGAAATGGTCCACCCGACTAAATTGAAATGAATTATTTTTAGGCCAATTTGCACTCTCTGAACCCAATCGCCAGGTTTGGTGCATAAATTATCTCTGCATTAGAATGTTAAATATTCATACACCCGCTAATCGTTCGTTGTATTTGTGAGGTTATGGTGGTGTGGAGAAAGGAATTTTGCTGTGGGTTCAGGACTGCTGGACGTGTGAGAATTGGATGGGGATTATTTCAATATTCCGTTTTTAATGTTTTTGGAACAAATATGGAATAATTAAATTCAATAATGGGATAAAAGTTGAAGTTGAAAAAAAGTTTAAAATGAAGCATACTTTTAGGCGACCATTATGTTCTTATTATTTGGAAAGAAAAAACCTTTGCTGACACTTGGAATAAGCTTTTCATGGGCCAATTATGGCTAATAAAATATTTTATTCAAACAAAATTTTAATTAAATATTTCACTCCAATACTAATTAATATACGAACGTATTCAATTATTACCAATCAAATTTATTTATTTATTTAATTATTTAATTTATTTATTTATTTATTTAATTTTAATTTAATTTAATTTAATTTAACATTTAATTAATAAATAATTTAGCCAAATACATTGTAACCCACACAGACACATAAAACATTTCCCCCACCAACACCCCTAACAACCTTTGAATATCCCATAAAACAATATTTTTCTCCGCAATTACCATTTTCATTGACCATAAAAATTTCTTTTGCCAGGGCATACTTTTAGGCTTTTAATTAAAAAGGTTAAATTCACCAACAAACCATACTCGTGGGCGATTTTTGTTGTTGTTTTTACAAAATGCAAACCCAAACTTTTATTTGCGGGTATTTTAATTAACATTTATAAATATATCATTTTTGCATCGCGAATTTTCATCACAGTCTGATAACCAGCAAAAATTGAGGGCAGAAATTGAGATTTGCTGGACGATTGCAAACAAAAATTATAATTTTTGTATTTTGGTCAATTGTTTAAAGGCTCGAACACACGAACTCTAAAAACACCCTCACAGGTATTGAACTAACGGAAATAATTTGGTGATTGGCTATGGCAAAAAAAAAAAGAAAGAAATAATTAAATTTCATTAGCGCCTAAAAATATGCAAATAACTGTTAAAGAAATTCTCTAAAGGACTTCCATTGAGATTTAAATAAACGCCCACAATTTGTGTGGGATAAGAGGATTCTGGTCCTCCACGTCTACTGAATTCCTGAAAAAATATTTTTTTAAAAATCCACGTCTTTTGAATTCTTGAAAAAAATATTTTTTTAAAAATCCACGTCTTTTGAATTCTTGAAAAAAATATTTTTTTAAAAATCCACGTCTTTTGAATTCTTGAAAAAAATATTTTTTTAAAAATCCACTTTTTTTGAATTCTTGAAAAAAATATTTTTAATAAATCCACGTCTTTTGAATTCTTAAAAAAATATCTTTAATAAATCCGCGACTTTTGAATTCTTAAAAAAATATTTTTAATAAATCCACGTCTTTTGAATCCTAAAAAAAATATTTTTAATAAATCCACGTCTTTTGAATCCTAAAAAAATATTTTTAGTAAACCCAAGCTTTTGGAAATCTTAAAAAAAATATTTTTAATAAATCCACGTCTTTTGAATTCTTAAAAAAATATTTTTAATAAATCCACGTCTTTTGAATTCTTAAAAAAATATTTTTAATAAATCCACGTCTTTTGAATTCTTAAAAAAAATTATTTTTAAAAAATCCACGTCTTTTGAATTCTTAAGAAAAATATTTTTAATAAATCCACGTCTCTTGAATTCTTAAAAAAATATTTTTTAATAAATCCACGTCTTTTGAATTCTTAAAAAAAATATTTTAAATAAATGCACGTCTTTTGAATTCTTAAAAATATATTTTCTAATAAATCCACGTCTTTCGAATTCTTCAAAAAATATTTTTCTAATAAATCCACGTCGTTGGAGTTCTTAAAAATAAATATTTTGTCTTCGAGTGAGGTAGTTACATCAAACCTATCCTAACAATGTTGTGTTTTAAAAATAATTAAATCATGCAATAATGTTGCATACTTTGTGGTCCTTATCAATCCAAAATATTTTGCATACTTCAAGGAGATACAATTTAAAAGATTTGTGTTATGCTGCCATTAAAATAATGCTAAGAACATTCTCACACATATATTCTTTGACTTCTAAGTTATTACATGTTTTGTGGCACAGATTTTCCTCTGAAATACCCTGCATACTTTTAGGGGCATATTTTATATACTTGCATTGCATAACACTAATTCTTCATAATATTCATATGTTTAATTTAAGACTTTGTGGTAATTCCAAAACGAACACTACCACAGAAAATGCTTTCAAAATATTCGGCATATTACTGTCTGAATGTGTGTATGTAGGGATTACATAAGTCATAACATTTAATCCTTAATAACGCTAATGAAATTCTTGATTATGCTTTTCAAAGTATACTGTAATGTTAACTAATATGAAACTCACTTAGATATTGCATGCTTTCAGGGGATTTATGCAAGAAATTTCAATATTGAATAATTTTAGGGGGTGGAGAAAGGGGGGACATTTAATAAGAATTTTGCAACGATGTCCTTAGACTAGAGTAATTGAAAATGTGGATCATAAAATTATACTAGATACATGTGGTACGACAAAAAATCAATAATTTCTTCATAAAGCTGACCGTTATATTTGCACCCTCAGTCGGAAGTATTTTAGCATTTAAATAAAAAAGTAACAATGATATATTTTTTAGGCTTTCTTTGATTAGGAATTTTTTGGTTCTCATTTTTTTTTAATAAATCCAAGTCATTTCTGTTCTAGAAAAAAAAAAAAAATATTATTAGAATATCCACATCTTTTTGGCTCTACAAAATAATATTTTTAAAAATACAGGCCTTCTCCTTTTTATAATTTTTTTAAATACACATTTTTTTTATTGTTAAAACAATTATTTTTATTAAAAATCAACCTTTTTTTCATTCTTAAAAAATATATTTAAAAAATTCAACTCTCTTCAATATTTGAAAAAAAATAATTTTTAAAACAATCACGTCTTTTTCATATTGAAATAATTGTTTTTAAAAGATTCCACGTCCTTTTGATATTTGAACAAACAATTATTTTTAAAAAATCCATGTCTTTTTGATATTTGAACAAAAAAATTATTTTTAAAAAATCCACATCTTTTTGATATTTGAACAAACATTTATTTTTAGAAAATCCATGCCTTTTGGATATTTGAAAAGCATTATTTTAGAACAAATCCACGTCTTTTGGATATTTGAAAAATTTTTTTAAAAAATCCAAGTCTTTTTGTTATTTGAAAAAATATTTTTAAAAAATCCACATCTAATTGTTGATTGAAAAAAATATTTGTAAAAAATCCAAGTCTAATTGTTGATTGAAAAAAAATATTTTTAAAAAATCCACGTCTTTTTGATATTTGAACAATAATTTATTTTTAAAAAATCCACGTTTTTTTGATATTTGAACAAAAATTTATTTTTAAAAAATCCACGTCTTTTTGATATTTGAACAAAAATTTATTTTTAAAAAATCCACGTCTTTTTGATATTTGAACACAAATTTATTTTTAAAAAATCCACGTCTTTTTGATATTTCAACAAAAATTTATTTTTAAAAAATCCACGTCTTTTTGATATTTGAACACAAATTTATTTTTAAAAAATCAACGTCTTTTTGATATTTGAACAAAAATGTATTTTTAAAAAATCAAAGTCTTTTTGATATTTGAGTAAAAATTTTTAAAAGATCCACAGAAATCCACGAGTAATTGATGTTTAAAAAATTATTTTTAAAAAATCCGCATCTAATTTATATTTGAAAAAAAATTATTTTTAAAAAATCCACATCCAAATTATATATGAAAAAATTATTTTTAAAAAATCCACGTCTAATTGCTGATTGAAAAAATATTTTTCAAAAATTGACGTCTAATTAATGTTTGAAAAAAAATATTTTTAAAAAATCCACGTATATTTGATATTTGAAAAAATTATTGTTTAAAAATCTAGGTCTCTTTGAAATAAAAAAAAAATATTTTTAAAAAATTCATGTATTTTTGATACTTAAAATAATAATTTTTAAAAAATCCACGTCCTAATAATTTTTCGATTAGGAATTTTTTGAATGCGGTAATGTTAGCTAATATTAAACCAATTTAATATTGCATATTTTTTGGGAATTTATGCAAATAGCCAAAATTCCAATGTTGAATGTTGTATCTATTTTTGATGTCATATTTCAAAATTGCCTTTAAAATATATCTAATACTTTTTTCTGAAATTTATAGCTTCCACCTTTAGGACCTGTTATGAATTGAAATATGAAAAAATAAAATATGGTTAAAAACTCCCTTCAAACGGGACAGAATCAAAATATTTAACAAAATAATTTTTCATAAAATTCTACTATAGGTCTTCGTATTATATATTTTTCGTATTTTTATCTGCAATATTGCCAAAGACACTATAACTAAAATGCACAGATTTCGAAGAATGTTAATCAGAAAGTTTCCAAAAGTGTGGAAGAGGGGCGAACTTGTCCCTTCTATTCAAGTTACTTAGCGATGTAAACTTTCAGGGTGTATTTTTCCAGTTCTACTATCATAATCTGTTTTATTCTCCCTGTAATAATTTTAATAACAATTTTTTATGTATCAAAGAGTTATTAACAAATGGATATCCCAAAAAGTATGCTGGGAAATAATGAACAAACAATTAGAATAAGGTAATGTGTTTATAGTTCATTATAATCTTTTTAAAGTAGTTCACCTAAAATCATTTCAGAAGTGAATTTTATTTGAAATACCTTCAAAAGTTTCTTTAAAATCCTACGATTATAAGACTCTTGGAGAGAAGTAATTCTCTCCAAAATATTCCATTAACTTTTGAAAAAGAAAATACTTTCCCGAATGAATCTCATTTAAATTCCAACGAAATAATTGTTGTTTACTTATTAAGATCCTTTGCCCCCACAACAAGTCCTTTGACTTTGTCAACGGTGGTTGCCATAGTTCCCAGCCCACAGACATTTTATATTGACAAATATACCCAGAAAAAATGAAGAAAACTGGAACAAATGTCAATTAATACACTGACAGTTTGTAACAGAAACACAATTTCATGGAAATCATTGTCAGGAGTCACACAAAGAGACACATACACACTTCCACGTGCACACACACACATGCAGACACATTAAGCGATGCACCTGCATCGAGGAAATGGAAAAGAATTGTATAGTTGTACGAAAGCAAATAACGAACTCAGTATAAATGTGTGGCACTTAAGTTCATTTCGAATATACAGTTGTGAACAAAGAGGGCAAGGCAGAGAAGAATTGAGAATTCCAAAAAAAAAAAAAAAAAAAAAAAAAAAAAAAAAACACGTTGGTTGAAAATAAAGAGAAATGATGTGAGAGCAGGTGAGTATTTCCCACAAATATAACTACAAGAAGATTTATTGCAAGTGATTTTATTGTCAAACGAGAGAAAACATTGGGAATCTTTTTTGTGTTGCATACTTTGAGGATGCTAAGAAAAATATTAATATTCAAAGAAATTCAACTTGCATGAGACAAGTTTATACATTGATCCTAGAGTCCTCTTTCATGTGACTTTTTCAGCTTTAAATTTAGTGTTTTTATAGCATACTTTTAGGAGTCACACACAAATTTTTGTTTGCAAAGAGAAATGCTTTCGAATATGGCGTTAGGTAAGGTTAGAATAAATATACTTATTATATAGGTTTGGTATGCGTTTATTATATAGTATAGGTATATAGTACAGTGTGGTATATTTTTTATAGAGATTATAGTACATAGCTCTGACAAGATGACAAAATCTCTTAATTTTTCTAGCATCAACTGGGTGGGTTTTCTAAATAATTTTCAAGATCTTAAAAAACGTGAATTTAGTTGTTCAAAATAGTTACGATTAATCCCATTATTGTTGTTTTCATAAAAACAAGTAAAATAGTATCAGTCGTTTTTGCCGACAGATGTATACCCCCAGTCTTGAGTTATGATAATTCAAATTGTTGAGGTTGTTGGGGGAGGTTCCGAAGAAGTTGGCCAATATTGAGCAATTCGTATCTGACTTAAATATTAAAACGTGCCAGATTTGGACTATGTCGACCACTTCCTATACTTCATATGAGATATGTGCAAATTTTTGGAAAATGTGGAAAATATGCGTCAGGTGCCAGATATATCGATGTCCGTCCGTCTGTGGAAATCGCTCTAGCTTCCGAACGAATTGAAATAGATTGACAAAATTTTGCTCAAATGTATGTTATGTCTGCAGGACTTTTGATATTGAATATGGGCCATGTAGGTCCACGCTTTCATATAGCCCCCATATAACGGTACCTCCCGATATTCGGTATTTTGATGATTTTAGCGACACTATTCGCCGGAATTGTTTCAAATTTGGTATTTGAAGTTCGTAATGGATACTACAGCCTCTGGCAGAAAATTGTGTGTTCAGATCCACGTTTCCATATAGCCCCCAAATAACGGTACCTTCCGATATTCGGTATTTTGATCATTTTAGCGACATTATTCACCAGAATTGTTTTAAATTTGGTATTTGAAGTTCGTAATAGATACTACAGCCTATGACAGAAAATTGTCTGTACAGGTCCACGTCTTCGTATAGCTCCCCCATAACGGTACCTCCCAATATGCGGTATTTTGATGATTTTAGCGTCATTATTTACTGGAATTGTTTCAAATTACGTATTAAGAGTTCGTAATGGGAACTACAGTCTATGACCAGAAAATTGCCTATGCAGGTCCAGGTCTTTGTATAGGCCTCATATATCAGTACCTCCCTATATTCGGAATTTTGACGATTTTTCGAAAAGGATGTTACAGCCTGTGGCAGAAAATTGTCTATACCGATCCAGGTCTTCGCCCAACTCCGATATAACGGTACCTCCCTATATATGATATTTTCATGATTTTAACTATGTTATTCACTGTTTATATCAAGTTTCGAATTTGAATATGGTAATGGCTTTTGACAAACAATGCCTTTGTCAGTCCACGTCGTATAGACCCCAATATAAAGGCTATATTCGGTATTTTTAAAATTCTAACAGAATTTTTTAGGGATTTTATTTTTTGAAAATTCCCAAATTCAAATGGTGGAGGGTATTCAAAGTTAGGCGCTTACTGCTTTGTAACTTGTTATTTAAAAAAAATAGGAAGCGCCAAAATATATGCTACAAAATGTATGAATTTAAAATGCGGAAAAGCCATATTACTCGTAGCCCTAACAAGATGAGGAAATCTCTTAGATAGAATCAAATATGGGTGGATTTTTCTAAATAATTTTCAAGATCTTAAAAGACGTGGATTTTTTCCAAATGATTATTTTTCAAAAACTAAAGGAGAATTTTTCAAACAAATATTTTTTTAGTTGCAAGAAGAGACATACAAAATTAAAAACAAATATTTTTCTAAGAGCCGATGAGACATGGTTTATTTAGAAAATATTTTTTAAATAATTGCATAGAGGTGGAATTTTTTTAAAAATATATTTCTTAGGGTCCAAAGAAAAATTAATATTTTCAGAAATATTTTTTTACAAAAACTAAATGGATCTACAGAAGATCTTTTTAAGGCCTCCAAGTATTGTAGACAAAAGGATTGTAGAACTAAGGACATAAGAGTCCAGCAGTATTCATCTAACCAAGACATGAAGGAGGTCTTCTATAGGCGAACTGGGAATGTGTTGAGCCATATATCCCACTTACTTTCTTTTAACTATCCCCTTCTGATTTAACATGTCTTTTCGATATATGCATTTGGATCCATTTCTCAAACAAATCTCATATTTTCTATTTCATATTGCTTTGACTGCACTTGTGGAATTGATAGAACACTTTCCCTCTCTCTCTCTCTCTCTCTTCATCATAATTTACTTTGTACAAGCCTTTGCATGCTCTGCTCATGTTCCTTACACTTCTTAAGTAGGTACTTAAAATTCCGCAATTCGTTTATGAAATTCATCGTTCTCGCTTCTTTATGACGGTGTTAACTTGAGTGCATTATAAGATTCTCTTCATATTTCCCACACCACTTCTCCCACCACCCAACCAGCAACTACCACATCCATAAATGCACTCTCAATTACTTTGAAATTTTCTTAGTCGAGAGGCAAACAGAAATTAATGAGGCACAAAATTAAGCGCATCATTAGCGAAAGTAAAATGAAATTGAGTGCGGAGAAGCAGCTTAGAGCTTAACTTTTATAACTGGCATGCAAAACTGGTTAAGCAACTCATTGCTGCAGATGCAGCAGCAGTGGAATTATGCAAATCTTGTTTAGTTGGATTTAAACTCCAAAAAAAAAAAAATAATATATAAAAAAAAAAAAAAATAATAAAAGAGAAAGGGTAAGGGAGAGAGCGTGAGAATAATAAGATGTTTATTCCTTCTCTAGAAAGACACAATATTTAGAGGTAGCTCTATACCTTTTTTCACATGTAATTCGAACTCTCTCTCACAGAAGGAGTGGTTTGACAATAATGTTAGGATGTATCAAGTTTGGGCTAATACGGATACTCCCTTCGAGAGTTATCGTACGCACAGACCAGACAGATGGACAAGCACCCCTAGATCGACTCCAATTGTTCTGAATGGGAGTTGGTACAAAGAGACCTACGTCCTTTAACCGTTATTTCGATGAGCCAGATTTTAGCCGTATCGAATGATATATACCCTCTGTAGCCACATGAATGAGGGTATAATTAGTACATTTTAGTACTTTTGAAACCCCATTAATACAATTCTCCAAATGCAGATTTGTAAAATAAGTTTATTTGTCAAAATAATTCTAGACACATTTTTAGAGTTCCAACTCTCCCCCATTGCAAAAATACCATCGAAACAAAATTTTGTACTTTTTTCGGGATTTTCCATACCATTTCGATTCGAACTTCAAAAAATCCGATAATTTCCTACGTACTAACAAGTAAAAAAGCTGTAAGTTCGGCCAGGCCGAACTTTGAATACCCTCCACCATTTGGTACGAATTTAACAATTTTCAAAACAAAAAAAAAAAAAAAAAAAAAAAAAAAAATAAAAAAATAAAAAAATAAAAGGATTTTAAAATTCTGTTAAAATCATGTAGCCGTATATTAGATTCTTAATGGCGACGTGGACCTGCATAGGCAATTTTTGTCACAAGGCAACTTATATCACAATATTCAAATGCGAAACTTGAAAAAAATCTGTTTACAATTTAGATAAAATCGTCAAAATCCTCGAATATAGGGAGGTACCAAGGTGATTATAAAACGTGGATCTGCACAGAAATTTTTTTTTCATAGGCTGTTATATCGAACTTCACGAACTTCAAATGCGAAATTTGAAACAATTCCGGTAAATAGGTTCGCTAAAATCATGAAAATACCGAAGATCGGGGGTACCGTTATATGGGGGCTATACGAAGGCGTGGTTCTGCACAGACAATTTTCTGTGATAGGCTGTAGTATTCATTACGAACTTCAAATACCAAATTAGAAACCATTCCGGTAAATAATGTCGCTAAAATCATCAAAATACTGAATATTGGGGGGTACCGTTATATGGGGGCTATACGAAGACGTAGACCTACATGGCTTATTTTCTGTCGTAGGATGTAGTATCCATTATGAACTTCAAATACCAAAACTGAAGCAATTCCGGTAAATAATGTGGCTAAAATGATCAAAATACCGAATATCGGGGGGTACCGTTACATGGGGGCTATACGAAGACGTGGACCTACATTGCCCAGTTTCTGTTTTATGCTGTAGTATCTATTAAAAACTTTAAATACCAAATTTGAAACAATTCCGGTAAATAATGTAGCTAAAATCATCAAAATACCGAATATCGGGAGGTACAGTTATATGGGAGCTATCCGAAGACGTGGACCTATATGGCCCATTTTCAATACCAAAAGTCCTGCAGACATAGTACACATTTGAGTAAAATTTTATTAACCTACTTCATTTCGTTCGGAAGCTAGAGTGATTTCCGCAGACGGACAGACGGACGGACATTGATAAATCGACATAGAATTTTATGCTGATCAAGAATATGTATATGCTTTGTGGGGTCTAAAATGTATATTTCGAGGTGTTACAAACGGAATGACAAACTTAATATACCCTCCATACTATGGTGGAGGGTATAAAAACGAAACAGACAGTCAGTCAATACATCAGCAGTGTCAGGTCCCTAAAGAAATAGAATATCCATAGAGAAAAAGCTGTGGAAGGCCACCTAGCCATGGAAGGTTTGTGTAAGGCCTCCTACCGATAGACAATTCGTATGAGGCCTTCCATCCATCGACCTGCAGGGAAACTCCATCATAGGAAACCAATTTGGCTTGTGACACATTTTCGTATAGGAAATTCAGCAATGGCATACAATTTTGAAAATTGATGGTCAGGCCCAATCCCCATTTTGTTTATTTTTATACCCCCCACCATAGTATCGAGGGTATATTAGGTTTGTCATTCCGTTTGTAACACCTCGAAATATACATTTTATATCCCAGAAAGTATATATAATCTTGATCAGCATAAAATTCTATGTCGATTTAGCAAATGTCCGTCTGTCCGTCTATCGGTCTGTGGAAATCTGTCTAGCTTCCGAACGAATTGAAGAAGATTGATACAATTTTACTCAAATGTGTATTATGTCTGCAAGACTTTGCATATTGAAAATGGGCTATGTAGTTCCACGTCTTCGTATAGTCCCCATATAACGGTACTCTCCGATATTCGGTATTTTGATAATTTTAGCGACATTATTTACCGGAACTATTTCAAATTTGGTTTTTGAAGTTCGTAATAGATTCTACGTCTTAAGACAGAAAATGAGCCATGTAGGTTCACGTCTTCGTATAGCCCCCATATAACCGTACCTACCGATATTCGGTATTTTGAAGATATAAGTGACATTATTCACCGGAATTGTTTCAAATTTAGGTATTTGAAGTTCGTAATAGATATTACAGCATAAAACAGAAAATGAGCCATGAAGGTCCACGTCTTCATATAGCCCCCACATAGCAGAACCCCGATATTCGGTATTTTGATGATTTTAGCGACATTATCCATCGGAACTATTTCAAATTTAGTATTTGAAGTTCGTAATGAATACTACAGCCTATGACAGAAAATTGTCTGTGCAGGTCCACGTCTTCGTATAGCCCCCATATAACGGTACCTCACGATATTGGGTATTTTGGTGATTTTAGCGACATTATTTACCGGAATTGTTTCAAATTTGGCATTTGAAGTTTGTAATGGATGCTACAGCCTATGCCAGAATATTGTCTGTGCAGGTCTACGTCTTCGTATGGCCGCCATATAACGGTACCTCCCGATATTCGGTATTTTGATGATTTTAGCGACATTATTCACCGGAATTGTTTCAAATTTCGAATTTGAAGTTCGTAGTGGATACTACAGCCTATGCCAGAAAATTTTCTGTGCAGATCCACGTGTTCGTATAGCCCCCATATAACGGTACCTCCCGATATTCGGTATTTTGATGATTTTAGCGACATTATTTACCGGAATTATTTCACATTTCGAATTTAAAGTTCGTAATGGATACTACAGCCTATGCCAGAAAATTGTCTGTGCAGGACCACGTTTTGTAGCCCCCATGATACCTCCCTCTATTCGATATTTTGATGATTTTAGTTGCATTATAAATTAATTTTTTTTCAAGTTTCGCATTTGAATATTGCAATAGCTTGTGACAAAAGTTGCCTGTGCAGGTCCACGTCGTCGTATAGACTCTAATATAAGGCTACATTCGGTATTTTTAAGATTTTAACAGAATTTTTAACGGATTTTATTTTTTTTTTTTTGAAAATTCCCAAATTTTTGCCAAATGGTGGAGGGTATTTAAAGCCGAATTTAATGTATGTTTTTATACCCTACAACACTATGTGTTGGGGGTATTATAAGTTTGATTGGCCCAAAAATTATGTAACACCTCGAAATATTGGTTTCCCACATAGGAAAGTATATATGGATCTTCCTAGCTCGCCGAGCTGAGTCGATCTAGCTATGTATGTCCGTCCGTCCGTCTGTCCGTCTGTCCGTCTGTCCGTCTGTCCATGTTAATTTGTAATCACTCTACAGGTCGCAATTATGGCCCGATCTTCACGAAATTTAGAATGGAGGTGGGACTGGGGTCAGAATAGAACCCTATTTCTTTTGGAGATGATCGCCAAATGTTTAGGGGTTGAAATGGACCAAATACTGAAAAAATGTCGGATTTTGCAGTAGCTATACAGGTCGCAATTATAGATCAATCGACGCGGAATTTCGCATGTAGCTAGAGTTTAGGGCGGGGAAGAAGCCTACCAATTTGGGTGGTCATCGGATAACATTTAGCGGGTAAAATAGACCATATCTTTTGTGTTGAAAAAAATCAAAATTTTTCATTAAACCGTGAATATTTTAAATCCCGGCGAAATCACAAAGCCATCACAAGGTTACTTCTGACCTTTACATTGATGACAAATCGGATATATAGCAAAATATGTGCGATATATATGTTTATCAAAGAAGATATGCTTGAAAAATCTCTTATATGTCGAGAACGGCTGAACTGATTTCGAAAGTTCTCATTAGTTTAGAATGGCCTCTTGGCAGGAAAGAAAAAGCGTCTAAAAAAATCTCATAAAAATATCTCTCTAAAGATGAAAATATTGATTTTGTAAAATTTTCTCATATTTTTTCAATTTTGTCATATTTTTGGCATATTTTCATTTTTTTTGAATTAAACATTTGGTAATATTTCTACAGCTAACAAAAGAAAGTAGTTAGGATATCAGGATATCATATACAGATCGCATTTATGGCCCGATCCTTATGAAATTTTGCATGGAGATAAGATGAAGGTCAGAATAGAAGCCTACTCTTTTTGGAGATGATCGCCATATATTTAGGGGTTGAAATGGACCAAAAAACTGCAAAATTGTCGCCCGATCCTCACGCACATTTGAATGGGGGTTACCGGACATTACAAAAGCCAAGCAGTTTTGGATGGCCATCCAAAAATATTCAATGTGTGAAATAGTTTGCCAAATTTTGTAGACAAAATACGAAAATGTCGATTCCAGTGACTTTTTGGAGAATTCACAAATACAGGAAAGACGCACTTTTGACTATTTCGTTAACGCTGATTTCGTTGAAGAACATAGTCAAATGTCTGTTTCTCATTTTTTTGGGAAATATTGGTTCCAGATCTAGGGAGACCATTTACGTGCAACATCTACCAATAAATTGGAAATGAGCAAATTAGTTTAAGTTACTATTATTCGAAAATTAGAGAACGGAACCTGATGGTTTTCTTTTATTATTTGTCACAATATCTTGTGGAATTCTTTCGAGTATCTCGCCTATATCAACTGTATGGTTTATTATAGTGTTGTAGGGTATTCAACGGTCGGCCCCGCTCGACTGTAGCCTTTGCTTACTTGTTTTGTTTTATAAAGAATCAAAGTTAATTTATTATATTTAAAATTTAAATAATTTTTCCATCTCGTACGATTTCGAAAAGAAGTAGCCAATTTTTAATATTCATAGCAGGAAATCTTATCTTTTTCCTTAGATTAATCCTTTGCCGTTAAATTATTCATATTCATTTATATATGAAATAAGTAGATGTGTACGTCCTTTTGTCCTGTTTACATTATCATCTGGTAGATTAAAACCCCTTTTGTGGCAGAAAACGTAAAGCGTATTATAAAGGATTTGTCTCTTGAGAATACCACCACATCACGTCCACTCTCTTACCTTTAACAATGCGAAAATTTATTTATGAATGTTTGTGTCTTTCTCTCTCTCTCCCCCCATCTCTCTTGTGGTTTTGTACATTTGTGTCATGTTAGCCGGGACATTAAAATATGACATTTTTGCCGCACATTTAACTGGTCGTGCAAAAAAAAATCTTAATTTTTTCCTGAAGCCATAACGTTGTACAGGTAGCGAGAAGTTTATGCGGCAGTTTGAGTGAGATTGTTTTAAATTAATGCGTATTTTTAATACGCCCTGCTGCATAGATAAAGGCTGACCAGTGAGGAAGGTCAGTTAGCCAGCCAGCCAACGAGTGCGGTCAGGGTAATAATTATGGGAAGGATTCGAGGAAGGACATACCAAATCTTGTATCCTTTGACAAAAAAAAAAAATAAAATAAATTCTTTGGATCCTTGCACGTGACCTACCTTAGAATGTACCCTCTTCAAAATTATGCCAAATCATGGTTTCCATTCCATTTGCCCAATGATAATCTGTTTTATACACAAAAGACCTAGAAACCTTATTATCATCTTACCTTTCTACCCACCAAAAGACCTACTCACCTACCATCCTCTCTCTCTCTCTCCCTCTCCCTCTCTACGGGTGCCACACATTTCACGTTGCTGTATTTTCTTTTCAAAGACAATACACCGGCTTAGAATTTATCAAAACACTGCGAAAATCCTGCGGCAAAACTAAACAACAGCGACATTATGCTAGAATAGAGCAAAGGAAAAACAACAACAGTGGCAGCTACAACAATAACTCCAACAAGTATAACAATGCCATAATATCCTACAACCTAACGTTGTGGCACTTGACTACAGTATCCTTTTGTTTACATTTTCCATCTGTAGGGGTTTACGATGGCAGAGAGATCTTGTGAGAGGCAGGGAGAGAGAAGAGGAGAGGAGAGAGGGTGGCAGATACCGCAACGTTATGATATGCTAGTTGTATTGCAATTATTAATACAAATTTCTAAAGGAAGCAAATGCAGCAGTGAAACAATGAAAGAACGCTTGAAAATAGGCGACGTTAGAAGATTCTTGCCTCGGGTTAACGAGAGTGAAAGGATTATTCAATTTTTTTTTTTGATTATGAACCAATTTTCTGAAGAATAAATGCATAAAAATATATATTTTTCGAATATTTTAAAATTTTCTTTTGCCTGTGATAAATTTTCCATAAGAAACTCCATCACTGGCGATGGAATTTTTGTAAAAAAATTCATAACAGAAACATTTTAATTTCACTACGCTAGGAAGCTTATATAGGCAATCGTGATTGGAAAAAGAAATCTATCAGCAAAGATTTTTAATAAATTTTGTTGTAAATTTTCAGTAAGAATGTCTATCAAAAGCGATAGGGTTTTTTTTTTAGAAAAAATTCGAATTGGCAAATAAATTTTGTCCAATCTCCAGAAAACATTCCTTACATTTTTAATTGAGTCTTGAGGTGAGGAAGAATAGTCCTTGAGAAAAAATCCTGAAATATCCACATTTGTCGTTCTGCAAAAGATCATCGTTTGCGGCCCAATTGGTCTTCGAGAAAATTAATGTATAAAGTCACGTTTGTGCTGCGATGGGTCCACAAGAAAAAATTGGTTGTGGTCATTGTGTTGAAATTCTTAAAATGGACGACATTGTCTTCAAATTTCCTCTTTCGTGGCTTAGGTGAGCATTGAGGTGGCCTTTGAAATAGGGACCGAGATAGTCTTTGAGAAAAAAATCCATGAGAAAAATCGGTTTTAGCCCAGGATGTCATTGAATTAAATTTCTTAAAATAATACCGAAAAATCGATTTTGTTCGATGTCCTGGGAGAAATTCTTAAAATGTCCTCTTTTTAGGACTTTTTTCTCAATGACTATCTGGGCCCATTTTAAGGACTAAATAAGCCACAAGTGATTGGAGGAGCGCTTAAAAAAGAACACTAACACTAGCTAAACAACTCCCGTTTGCGTCTCAAGTGGTCCATAAGAAAAATAATCTTAAAATATTGGACTGTGGTAAAATTGGTCCAGAAAAAACCAATCGTTTGTGACCGAGGTAGTCATTGATCCCCTGAAAAAAATCTTAAAATTTCCTCTTTTGTGGCTTAGTTGAGCCATGAGATGGCCCTTAAAATAGGGACCCATATGGTCCTTGAGAAACAAAATTCCTTTAAAAAGTAAACATTTGTATTGGTCCCAATTGGCCCTTTAGAAAAATAATTTAGAAATTAAGGACTGTGCTTCTCTTGATCCAGGAGAATCTATTGTCTGTGGCCCAGGTTGTCATTGATTTAAAATTTAAAAAGTTAGAAAATATCAGTCGGATTTGTCTACAGATATGTAACCCTCAGCCAGGGTTCGATTATTTAAATATATTTTAACTTCTGTAATGATTATTCAAATGTTTAACCCTCTATGGAGTAGTTTCCGAAGGAAAGGAACAAAATTGTCTATTTCGTATCAGACCTAAACAAATACGATATAAATATTTCGACCTTCCAGGACTGGGTTATATTGGTTACTTCCTTCACTTTATATAAGATATTTGATCATTTTTAGAAAATGGTAAAATGTGCCTGAGGTATGTTTGAGGTACGTTTTGGTTATTCAAAACTTTGACCCTTTGTAGGGGAGGTACCAGAAGGAATGGTCCGATCTTTACCGTTTTTATAAGAGATCCTGTGTTGATGTTAATATTTAGATGTACCAAGTCTAAATGGAATAGGGTGTTAATTTCGCGTTTTATGACCTTAATGGTTATTCAAAATGTCTAACTTTTGTGGGGGAGGTACCAGAACAAGTGGACCCATATATTCCATATTAACACCAGATCTTGGGTTTATAAAAATATATATTTCACTACATTTTTATTAACCCAAGGTCGAGTGGGAGGATGGAATATATCGGTCCAGCCCAAAAAAGGTCGAGATTAAAAAAAAAAATATTTTCTGCACAGAAATAGAAGGAATAATCCAAATCTGCTACAAATTTTCAAATCTTAATATTTGTCTCAGTTCTCGGTCAGGTGCAAAAATAGATAATATCTGTCTGTTAGTTGAAGACAATCTGTCTTTTATTTAAAATTTTATAAGCGTAATAATTATTTATCAAAATGTTGACCCTTTGTGGGGGAGGTACCAGACGGAGTGGGCTGATATTGTCCATTTTCACACCAGACCTAGCACTGACGCAAAAACGAGGATTTGCAAAGTTGGAGCAAAATCGGGTTATCGTTTCTCTTTCTGTGCAGCAAAATAATTTTCTGAAAATTTCGACCTATTGTGGGAAAGATAGCAGAAGGAGAGGGCCGATATTGTCCATCTCCGAACTTGATTTAGGTTTGATAATAATATTACGTTGTACCAAGTTTGGATGAAATCGAACACTCTTTTCAAGAGTTATCGAGTGCCCCATCCGTCCATCCAGACGAACGGACGGACATCGCTCCAAATGTCCTGAAACGAATTTGGTCCCAAGAGATCTGGGGTCTACAACCGTTATTTCGATGAGGTCCGTTTTGGCCATATCAAGTGATATATATACTGGCTATAAAAATTAAGAATATTTGTCCTGATGGTCCTTAAAAATTTTTAGAAAATTAAGTTGGTTCTTGAGAAAAAAAAAGCCTTTAAAAATTAAACGTTGTGGCCCAAATAGCTTATTTCTATATTTATTGTTTGCGGTCTTGGAGATGCATAGGAAAAAATCGCAGTCTTTGAGAGAAATCCCTCCGAGAGCCACCGAATTGATATTTGAGAAAAAAAAAATATTAATATCCACCTAGTCTTGTTGACCTCAGAAAATATTCCTTAAAATCCAAAATTGAGAGCTTATTGGTTCTGTATAAAATTAAAAAAACCCTAGATTGAAACAAATGAGAAAAATATTTATGTAATTCAATCCTTAAGAAAAAAAGAACTGGTAAAAAATCATTTTTTTGTTTTGAAGTTGAAAATTTATTAAAATTAAAGAACTTTGGCGAATTGGTAGTTTAAAAAATCTTTGAAAATCCAGTTGGTTCTTGAGAAAAAAAAAAACTATAAAAATCAACAGTGGTACCTAAAAAAATCTTAAAAAGTTATTATTTTTGATCTGTTGCCTAAAAAACGTTTTTGGGTTTTGATAAAATCTCAATCCTTGAGAGAAACTTCAAATAAAAAAACACGAAAAAAATTCTTAAAAATCCACGACTGCCATTTAATTGGCCCTTAAAAAAGATAATTAAAATCCCTAGTTTGATTGATCTCTGAAAATATCCTTTAAAATCCGAAATTAAGACCTTGCTGATCCTTGATAAAAATTGAAAAAATTCCAAAGTCAAGTCTTGTCCTAAAATTTGAAAAAAAAATCCTAGGTTGAGTCATAGTATATCCATGAGTAATATTTTTACAAAATTATCCTTTTCATCTCAGAGAGACTATGTATATTTTACGCTCGTGATCCTTTGGATCCTTGAGAAAAATAGAATTATGAAAATGTTGTCATAAATCCCAGTGCGCTAGGTAGTTCTCATAAAAAATCCGTTTTCGAGTACTTGGTCCTGTTAGATTATATTTTATTTTTGAAATCCACGATTGAAACTTTTTTGGTCTGTGAGAAAAAAAAAATAAAAAAATGTTTGCTTTTGGACCAGTGGATTTATAAAACATTTCTTTGAAACCCATGCCTTCATACCCAAATGGATTTTTTATAGGATTTATGTTTTCCAGAATTGTCTCAAATTTGGTATTTGCAGTTCATAATAGGTGCCCCCTTCACTGGCAGATTGTAGGGACCATATAACTGTATCTCTAAAATTTCGGTATTTCGATGTGATTTGCATCACACTTATCACCGGCATTGTTTCAATAATATAATAGAAAATTGCCCAGATACAGGTCCATATTTTCAGATATTTCACATATAACTGTGCCTCCTTATATTCGGTATTTTGACGATTTTTATACATTTAGTATTTTGACGATTTAATAACACCTACCTCTTAGTTTAACTAAATAAATCCTAATTTCACATTTTAATTTTATGAATATCTGTTATTCGAAAATCTACGAGCCTATCAAAATGTAGCCCGTGCGATAAGCTCTTATAGTCGGCAAAGGTCCTTCTTATGTAAAAATATCGCATAGGATATATCTTAGAGGTTTTTTTTTATCGCATGTGATATAAAATACTAACCTACCATAACTTCTTGCTTTAGTGTTGCTAATTAAATTACCTCAACCAATGGTCAAACAATTAATTAACATAATTTTCTTTAATTTATTATTTTTCGCTTCTACTTCTTCTGCAAATTATAACGACAAAACGGTAGCTTCATTTAATTACCTTCCCCCACGATATTGTGGTTTTCTTTGTGGAAAGGGCGAAATCAGAAAATTTCACTTTTAAATTTATTTTCTTAATTAGAATTTTAATTCAATTCTTTGGCTTTGTCTCCCATGGCGCCCTTATCTCAGAGTACAAGGCAGTGGCTGTCATGTTACAAATATGAGTCAGGAGAGGTGAGAGGGAGAGAGTTAGCCGAGAGAAAATATTTGAATGCAAATGAAAAATGTTTTATGATGCTACTGCGATGCCACCATTACTGCGTTACCGTTTAACAAATTTGCCAGCATATTTTTGAGATGTTAAACCGTTATGAGATTTGACTCTCTCTCCCTCTCTCTCTTTCTCTCTTTGTGCGTTTTGTTTGGTAGGGTTTGCTGTTGTCACACAATTTTGCCAAGGCATATTTCCGTGTTGCATGAAAGACACTGGGTTGGTTTGCGTGCCAAAAAAACAAAAAAAAAATTGTTATTTGTGGTTGTCCTTGGGCAGAATGGTGGCAGAGGATTAGGTTCCTTCCCTTGGCACTTGTATAATATTTTGTCATATTTGTTATCCTTAAACATGGCTTTTGTTTTGCCTTTCGAAATCCTTTAGATTTATTGTTTCTCAAAAAAATCCAAGACAAGCAGGACTAATAAAGACATATAATAGCTGGAAAAAGCCTATGGATGGAAGCTTATCCTTATGTGTCGGGATAATCATATAGACACACATACATATATTGAGCTTAAAATTTAAGAGGCAGAACTGTTAGACACACATTTTTTTTTAATATCTTGAAATATAAGAAAATCATCCTGACAACCATGTCAAGGATTCTACTGCAACCCAAAGTGAGAGGTCCCATACAAAACGGTTGCTCCGTAAAAGCACCAAAAAATTAATTAAATAACAAAAAATAAAGTCCTTTGGGCTTGCATGGCAGTTTGGCAAAGGTGTCGAAATTTCTCCCCAAAAATACCGAAAAAAAAAAAAATCCTTCCTTTGAACCCTCGTTGCGAACTAATTGAAAGGTATTGATATGCGAAAAATTCCATGGTGTCATTTTGACATGTGACACTCCACAGCAATGGCATTGATAACTTTATTGATTGGAAATGGTTCGAATTTTTAACAATTTTTTCACCCTTCGATGACAGATTTTGGAGGGGGAGAATTTTAAATGGTTAAAGTGAAAATGAAAAGGTCTTTTGAAAAGGGAGAGCAAAACTTTTCAAAACGAACAACTTTGAATAAAATATCGACAGGGTCCTCTATATAGTACAGAGGAACTGAAGGTCATATATTCCTTACTACTACCGGCTATAGAAGACCTGTAGGTCTTCTATTGGCTATAGAAGACCTGTAGGTCTTCTACTGGCTATAGAAGACTTGTAGGTCTTCTACTGGATATAGAAGACCTGTAGGTCTTCCACTGCCTTTAGAAGACCTGTAGGTCTTCTATGGCTCATAGAAGAGCTGTAGGTCTTCTACTGGCTATAGAAAACCTGTAGATCTTCTACTGACTGTAGAAAACTTGTAGGTCTTCTACTGCCTATAGAAGACCTGTAGGTCTTCTACTGCCTATAAAAGACTTGTAGGTCTTCTACTGCCTATAGAAGACTTGTAGGTCTTCTACTGCCTTTAGAAGACCTGTAGGTCTTCTATGGCTCATAGAAGACCTGTAGGTCTTCTATGGCTCATAGAAGACCTGTAGGTCTTCTATGGCTCATAGAAGAGCTGTAGGTCTTCTACTGGCTATAGAAGACCTGTAGATCTTCTGCTGGCTATAGAAGACCTGTAGGTCTTCTATGGCTCATAGAAGAGCTGTAGGTCTTCTACTGGCTATAGAAGACCTGTAGATCTTCTGCTGGCTATAGAAGACCTGTAGGTCTTCTATTGGCTATAGAAGACCTGTAGGTCTTCTACTGGCTATAGAAGACCTATTCGTCTTCTACTGGCTATAGAAGACCTGTAGATCTTCTACAGCCTATAGAAGACCTTTAGGTCTTCCACTGCCTTTAGAAGACCTTTAGGTCTTCCACTGCCTTTAGAAGACCTGTAGGTCTTCTACGGCTCATAGAAGGGCTGTAGGTCTTCTATGGCTCATAGAAGAGCTGTAGGTCTTCTATGGCTCATAGAAGAGCTGTATGTGTCTTCTATGGCTCATAGAAGAGCTGTATGTCTTCTATTGCCCATGGAAGAGCTGTAGGTCTTCTATGGCTCATAGAAGAGCTGTAGGTCTTCTATGGCTCATAGAAGAGCTGTAGGTCTTCTATGGCTCACAGAAGAGCTGTCGATTTTCTATAGGCTATAGCAGAGCTGTAGATCTTCTATGAGCTATAGAAGAGCTGTAGGTCTTCTATGGGTCATAGTGGAGCTGTAGGTCTTCTATGTCTCATAGAAGAGCTGTAGGTCTTCTATGGCTTATAGAAGAGCTGTAGGTCTTCTACTGGCCATAGAAGAGCTGTAGGTGTCTTCTATGGCTCATAGAAGAGCTGTAGGTGTCTTCTATGGCTCATAGAAGAGCTGTAGGTCTTCTATGGCTCATAGAAGAGCTGTAGGTCTTCTATGGCTCATAGAAGAGCTGTAGGTGTCTTCTATGCCTCATAGAAGAGCTGTAGGTGTCTTCTATGGCTCATAGAAGAGCTGTAGGTGTATCCTATGGCTCCTAGAAGAGCTGTAGGTATCTTCTATGGCTCCTAGAAGAGCTGTAGGTGTCTTCTATGGCTCATAGAAGAGCTGTAGGTGTATCCTATGGCTCCTAGAAGAGCTGTCGGTCTTCTATGGCTCAAAGAAGAGCTGTAGGTATCTTCTATGGCTCATAGAAGAGCTGTAGGTGTCTTCTATGGCTCATAGAAGAGCTGTAGGTGTCTTCTATGTCTCATAGAAGAGCTGTAGGTCTTCTAGGGGCCATAGAAGAGCTGTAGGTCCTCTAGGGGCCATAGAAGAGCTGTAGGTCTTCTAGGGGCCATAGAAGAGCTGTAGGTCTTCTAGGGGCCATAGAAGAGCTGTAGGTCTTCTATGGGCCATAGAAGAGCTGTATATCTTCTATGGCCTGTAAATGTGTATGAATCAAATTTTTTTTGACTCACCTGTGTAGGTTGAACTGAGAAGTACGACTGCTGTTGTTTTTGTTGTTGTAACTGCTCTCGCTGTTGTTGCTGATCGGCTAATAAATCCATGGCCGTTGGTGAAGGTATTTCATGTAGCTGTTGCTGCTGCTGATGTTGTGTATCCAAGTGTTGCTGTTGCTGGTAGTGTTGCTGATAGTATTGTTGTTGTTGTTTCATATGTTGCTGAAATTCGAATTTATCCTTTTGTTGCATCTGATATTGTAGCTGTTGTTTGTAGTTGTTTTGATGTGGCGATTGTTGATGCTGTTGTTGCATTTGTAATTGCAGCTGTTGCTGTTGCTGCGCTGCACTCAAAGGCACCGTATCAACGCAAATGGCCAGCCAACAAAAGCCAATGACCAGAATCAAGGCAATATTCGTTGTCATCGTGGTTGGTGGTGTGGTGAGAACAGGTTATGTGGAGATTTTTTTTTTTTTTTTTCAAAATTATTTTGAAATATTTTGAAATATTCTTTATGCGTTTTTAATGTTTATTTTGTCCCAATTTTTTTTTTGTTTGGTTTCTCAAATGTCTGACTCTGCTGGGATTTTCACAAAATTTTCTTGAAAATGTTTGCAAAACATAATTACCGCTTAAAATGCTGGGCAGAAAAATCTGAAAAATACCAAAAAAAAAAAAAAAAAAAAAAACTTATTAACAAACTTGGCAGAAAAAATTCAACAAATTAATAAAAACTGAAAGTTAGTTTCCACCAATTTTGCCATCGTCATCTTCATCGTCGCCATAGCCACAGCCATCATCTTTAGTCAGTTACTTGCATGCATCTCAAGTTTGTGGATTGCCTTCAGTTCTATGTCGTGGCAGCGGCATAGCTGGATTTCACAACTTGCCAAGAAGCAAGTTTCACATGAGGTAGCTGCCCGTACCGCAGCTGAAGAGGAAAATGAAGAGGAAAATGAAGAAGAAGCTGCAACCATGAACAAGACTAACCATTGTTTCTAAAGTGGGGTCTTTTCGGAAACAAAAGAGCCATGCATAACAATAACAACAACAACAAAAGAAAAGGCGAAAAAAAAAATTCTAAAAAATACAAAGCGTGCCACATGCCACCATAATCGTTGAAGTGTAGCAAGTTTAATTACATTCCGTGGCATATCTCTGCAGATTGGTTGCATGCAGGGTACTTTGTTGTTATTTTTAAGTTTTTATTTTCTTTTTGGCACCACCACAACCCCCCCCCCCCCCACCCTCTTAAGGTGAGGATGCTAGTTTTGAAAATAAAATAGTTTGCATCGCTTATGACTTGTCAGGAAATGCATTTTTTTGAAGAAATATTTTTTTTTCTGTAGAAGGCCTAGAGGTCTTCAATTTCCTATAGCAGGGAACGATAAGAGCTAGAATTTGCAAATTTCAAATAGAGGTCAGTATTTTTCATAGATTTACGAAAATAGGGTGGGTTTGAATATTCGAACCCAAAGGGGTACTAAAAATGACTTTTATATTTCCTTTATATTTTTGACGAAATGTAAAATGGAATTTTTCCAGGTGCAAGGATTTTTTAAAATATTTTTAAAAAGGACTTTCTAACCAAAAATTGGGTTCTAATTTTAGCGAATAATTGTCCCAGCATGTTTTGAGAGTATTTTTTTTTAAATCGGCTTAACTAACAAACAAACGTTGTTTTTATAAAAACAACAATAAATGGATTAAGCTTGACCTTTTTGCAACAACAAATCGGAGAATTTCAAGGATTTTCTTTGAAACTTAAATTTTTTGGAATTTATCACTAAACTCTGGAAGTTTTGAAAATTTATTTAAGAACCTCAAAAATTTTATTGATTTTTTTTCGAGCGCCAGGCGAATTAGAAATATTTTCAATAGAATAAGTTTTACTAAGTCTTTTTGGAAAAAATCATATTTTTAAAAGCATTTTCAGGGCTCTCTTGCCATTTTAAGCCTGTTTTTTTCCGAAAGACTTTAGAAGTTTTTACGAGATATATTTTGGTAAGAATGATAAGATTTTTGAGGATTTGAAATCTTTTTTCAAATATTTTGTTGGAAAAAATGTAAGATCCTCATGGTCTCTAAAAAATTAATTAAAAAAATTAAAGAGATTTAGATAAAAATATTTTTTTTTAAATATTTAAGGGGTTTTTTAAGAGAACTTTTTTCGGGATAAAAATAAGAACGAAAAGAAAAGTGATAAGCCTCGAGGACTCTTAAAAAATTATCAAGAAAAAATATTTAAAAAAAATTTAAATTTCTTAAAATTAAAAAAAAAAAACATGTAAGCAAAGGCTATAGTCGTGCGGGGCTAACCATGTGATACCCTACAACACTACAATATGTTGGAAGCCCCCTTAATATTTTTTCATTTTGGAAGATTTCGATATTGAAATAATGTCATAGACGTCTACCCAGATGTTACCCTTATTTACACATTCCGCCGTGTTGTTATGTATTCGAAAAAAATTCCAAAAGCCATGGTCCATTTTACAGCTAAGTATAATCTAATGGTCATCTAATATGCTCGACTTCTTTCCTCTTTCAGGAAAATGTTTTTTTTTTGGTTTGGACCTCTGAATTTAAATCCCCATAACAGTAGGCTTTAATTCCCACCCTAACGATACCCCATGAAAAATGTGTCATGAGGATCGTCCGATCAATTGCGACCTGTATATAATAACTTCAACACATAGTGTTGGAGGGTGTAGAAAATTCAAAAATTCAATTCAAAATTGTAAGTCAATTTGAAAAAATCGCATGCGATAAAAAATATGACAAAAATTGAATAAATGTAACAAAAAATGTTCACTTTTTTATTGGCATATTTATACGCGATTTTCTTTGATGTTATCCTGTTCTGGCAAGATACCATTCCGAATTGATGAGAAATGAGAAAAATCAAATTGATGAGAAATCAAAAAATCATTTTAATAGTTTAAGAATTTTTTGTGGGATGTGGAAGAAAAAAATTGTTTGCCTTGAAAAGACCTAATAAACCTCATGGCTCCCCAGCTCCCCAAACTTCCATTGACAAGGACAAAAATTATTTCATGAAATTTCTTTGAGTTTTTTTGAGAATATTTTTTTCCAGGACTTCAGGATGTTTTTCATGGTATTTGAAAAAATATTTTTTAACATTTTTTTTTAATTTAAGTGTAATAAGTGTAAAAAGTTTTAAGAAATTTTTAAGGACTTCGAGAATTTTTAAAAATATATTTTTAAGGATTTTTAGGAATCTTTCTTTCTTCTACATCGTGGACTGGGGGCAAAGTTTCGTTCCCCTGAATATAAAAGTTCCCCAGTTCTTCACGGACTCTTAAAGACAACTTTTAACAAAGCACCTGTCCGTCTGTCAGTCCGTCTGTCCATGTATTTTTATACACAAAATGCAGGTCGCATTTATTATTCGATTGAGATGAAATTTTCTAAATAACATTTGTTTGGCTCAAGGACGAAACCTATTGAAATTGGTGAAAATCGGTCTAAATTTAAATATAGCTCCCATATATATATTCTTCCGATTTTAGGTTTCTCGTGCACCAAATGTCCGTCCGAATAGTATAGAATTTTGCACATACAACCAAATTAGTCCTGAAAAATAATAATTTGATCGAAATCGGTTCAGATATAGCTATAGCTCCCTTATTAATTGTGCCTCCGATTTTTTACATTTGCTCTCCACAGCCGTAATATGCACTCCATAAAAAAGATATTTCGGGAAATATATCAAATACAGCTACCTTTGCCAAATTTTATCGAGATCGGTTCAGATTTGGAAATAGCTCCCATATATATCTTCGTCCGATTTGCCTTTTATTGTGCACCAAACGTGTAAAATTAGCCCAAATGGGATAGAATTTGGCATATACGACCAAACTAAGTGTGGAAACAAGTATGTCAAATTTTGTGAAAATCGGATCAGATATAGCTGTAGCTCCCATATATATTGTTGCCTCCGATTTATTATTTTTGCCCTCCGCAGCCGTAATATGCACTCTGCAACAACAATATTTGGGGAAATATATCAAATATAGCTCAGAAATACATTTGCTAAATTTTATCGAGATCGGTTCGGATTTGGATATATCTCCCGTATATAACTTCGTCCGATTCACTTTTTATTGTGCACCAAAAGTCTAATATTTGCCCAAATTGGATGAAATTTGGCACTTACGACCGAAATGAGTCTAGAAGCTAGTATGTCAAATTTGGTAAAGATAGGTTCAGATATAGCTTTAGCTCCCATATACACTTTTCATCCGATTTGTTATATTTGTTACCCACAGCCGTAATATGCACTCCGTAACAACGATATTCAGGGAAATATATCAAATAGAGCTCAGAAATATCTTTGCCAAATTTTATCGATATCGGTTCCGATTTGGATATAGCTCCCATATATATTTTTATCCGATTTCAAATTAATTGTGCTCCAAATTGACAATACAAGTCCGAATTTAAAAGATACAAATGCTTCGGCATATTTAGTTGTTTGAACTTTAAATTTTAATTATAATCATAGCGTGTATGATTGAATTCTCCCATAAAAAACTTTTAATTGTTAAACAGGGGACTCTTGTAACTTTTAAGCCTGTTTTTTTCCATGGACTTGAAGAATCTTTTGAAGAAGGATTTTTCGAGGGTCTCGCTTCTTGCCAAGTGCTAAGTTTTTTTCCAAAATATATTTAAAACGACTTTTTGAACAAAAAATGGCTATTTATTTTAAGGAATACTTGTTCAAGGATGTTTTGAAAGTAATTTTCAAAAAATTCTCGGCTTAATACAAATCGTAGAATTTTTATCATTTTTTCGGAATTTACCTTCAACACCATTTAAACATTTTGAAAGTAATTTTCAAAAAATTCTCGGCTTTATATAAATCTAGATTTTTTAGCAATTTTTTTTCGGAATTTACCTTCACCAAACTCTTGGACATCTTAAACCATTTCTTCCAGGACCTCCAAAATTTTATTATGTGTTTTTTTTTTCAAGCGCCTGGCGAATCAAGAAACAGTAAATAGACAAGAGAACCAGTAGTAATTAGTATTCCTTGAAAAAATCATAATTTCTTAATGCATTTTTCAGGGATTTTTGTAATTTTGTAATTTTTAAGCCTTTTTTTTTCCAAGAATTTTTTTGACAATGTTTTAATTTTTCGAATTTTTTTTATTTTATTTAGAATAAGAATTTTGCCAGATGTTTAGATTTTTTTTAAATATATTTAAAAGGATTTCTTTTTAAAAGCCCAAAAAGACCTCTGTGAGTTTTATTTCCGAAACATTTACACTTCTACGAGTGTCCTTTAAAAATACTTCCCCTTCTATCACAACAAGTAGTTCTTAAAAGAAATTTCTTCCCCTTGCCACAAAAATACGAAGAAAATTACAAAAATGTACAAATTTTATTAAATTGGGGAAAGAACAAAAAGCACTTTCTGAGTCTTATTTTAGACACTTTTAAACTTCTTCCAACAGCTTAGAAGATGGCGCCCAAGAGGTGAACACAGTGAAAACACCCTCAGTGGTTGACATCAGTCATACGGAATTTAACCAATGAGGGCGAAACAACAATGAGCCTTGTTCGCATTTTTTTTTTTTTTTTTTTTTTTGAATATTTCATGGAACGAAATTCAACTTTAAGATCACTTTTAAAAATAGTTCCTCTCTTACCAAACAAGTAGTCATTTAAAGAAATTTCTTCCCTTGGCAAAAAGAAAATTGCAAAAATGTGTTTTTTTTAATAACTTGTGAAAGCTCACAAATTCTTATAAGAATTTTAATGATGTACATTTATGCGCACACACACATATATTTACACAAATATGCTCTCCCACAGACACTCAATCTTAACTGGCAATACATCTACACCCTGCGAAGTTCATTGTAGCAGTAAATGGACATTAAATAATATATGAATGGAATATTCAAGGAAGTATTTGAGTGTGTGGATGTATCGCTTTTATAAATGTGTCAGTGTGTGTATGCGTGTGTGTCTGGTGTACCACTCTTGGCAGATGTGGAACACAGACTCTCACTGGGTTTGTTGGCCATGCCAACCAACTCATACACGAGTGTGTATGTGTGTGTTAACAAAAGTACACTTAAAACTTGGAAATGATTAATGTTTAAATGAGTTTTAAAAGGACAAATGTTGAGGCCAAAAGGGTGACACTCAAGTGGGGTGATGGGAAATGAATAGGGGTTAAATAAAGATATGCCGATTTTTTTTTTTTGGTTTTCTATACGAAACCATTATTCGGATAAAATTTTCTATTGAAAAACTTTATCCGGATAAAATTTTCTATTGAAAAACATTATCCGGATAAAATTTTTCTAGAGAAAATCTTATCCGGATAAAATTTTCTATTGAAAAACTTTATCCGGATAAAATTTTCTATTCAAACACTTTATCCGGATAAAATTTTCTATTGAAAAACTTTATCCGGATAAGAATTTCTATTGAAAAACTTTATCCGGATGAAATTTTCTATTGAAAAACTTTATCCGGACAAAATTTTCTATTGAAAAACTTTATCCGGATAAAATTTTCTATTCAAACACTTTATCCGGATAAAATTTTCTATTAAAAAACTTTATCCGGATAAAATTTTCTATTGAAAAACTTTATCCGGATAAAATTTTCTATTGAAAAACTTTATCCGGATAAGATTTTCTATTGAAAAACTTTATCCGGATAAAATTTTCTATTGAAAAACTTTATCCGGATGAAATTTTCTATGGAAAAACTTTATCCGGATAAAATTTTCTATTGAAAAACTTTATCCGGATAAAATTTTCTATTGAAAAACTTTATCCGTATAAAATTTTCTATTGAAAAACTTTATCCGGATGAAATTTTCTATTGAAAAATTTTATCCGGATAAAATTTTCTATTGAAAAACTTTATCCGGATAAAAATTTCTATTGAAAAACTTTATCCGGATAAAATTTTCTATTGAAAAACTTTATCCGGATGAAATTTTCTATGGAAAAACTTTATCCGGATAAAATTTTCTATTGAAAAACTTTATCCGGATATAATTTTTTTTTAATAGCTTTATCCGGATATAATTTTTCTTGATAGCTTTATCCGGATAAAATTTTCTATTGAAAAACTTTATCCGGATAAAATTTTCTATTGAAAAACTTTTATCCGGATAAAATTTTCTATTGAAAAACTTTTATCCGGATAACATTTTCTATTGAAAAACTTATCCGGATAAAATTTTTCTATAGAAAATCTTATCCGGATAACATTTTCTATACGAAAACATTATCCGGATAACATTTTCTATGCGGAACCATTATCCGGATAAGATTTTCTATACGGAACCATTATCCGGATAAGATTTTCTATACGGAACCATTATCCGGATAATATTTTCTATACGAAACCATTATCCGGATAATATTTTTTTTGCGAGAGCATTATCCGGATAACATTTTCTATACGAAACCATTATCCGGATAATTTTTTCTATACGAAACCATTATCCGGATAATATTTTCTATACGAAACCATTATCCGGATAATATTTTCTATACGAAACCATTATCCGGATAATATTTTCTATACGAAACCATTATCCGCATAATAATTTCTATACGAAACCATTATCCGGATAACATTTTCTATAAGAAACCATTATCCGGATAATTTTTTCTATACGAAACTATTATCCGGATAATATTTTCTATACGAAACCATTATCCGGATAATATTTTCTATACGAAACCATTATCCGCATAACAATTTCTATACGAAACCATTATCCGGATAAAATTTTCTATACGAAAACATTATCCGGATAAAATTTTCTATACGAAAACATTATCCGGATAAAATTTTCTATACGAAAACATTATCCGGATAACATTTTCTATACGAAACCATTATCCGGATAACATTTTCTATACGAAACCATTATCAGGATAATATTTTCATATGAAACCATTATCCGGATAACATTTTCATTTACTATGCATTTACTATGCGAAACCATTATCCGGATAACATTTTCTATGCGAAATTATTATCCGGATAACATCTTTCTATACGAAACAATTATCCGCATAAAATTTTCTATAGGAAACCATTATCCGGATAATATTTTTTATACAAAACCATTATCCGGATAACAATTTCTATACGAATCTATTATCCGGATAATATTTTCAATACAAAACCATTATTCGGATAAAATTTTCTATTAAAAACTTTATCCGCATAAAATTTTTTCTATAGAAAATCTTATCCGGATAAAATTTTTTCTTTAGAAAATCTTATCTGGATAAAATTTTTTCTATAGAAAATCTTATCCGGATAAAATTTTTTCTATAGAAAATCTTATCGGGATAAAATTTTTTCTATAGACAATCTTATACGGATAACATTTTTCTTTATAAAATTTCTTAGAAAATTTTTTTGGGTAGAAAATCTTATCCGAATGAAATTTTTCTATAGAAAATCTTATCCGGATAAAGTTTTTCTATAGAAAATCTTATCCGGATAACATTTTTTCTATACGAAAA
Source organism: Musca domestica (assembly GCF_030504385.1). NCBI lineage: Eukaryota > Metazoa > Arthropoda > Insecta > Diptera > Muscidae > Musca > Musca domestica. The sequence continues at coordinate 10,984,003 of NW_026712250.1, read as the reverse complement.
TCTTATCCGGATAACATTTTTTCTATACGAAAATCTTATCCGGATAACATTTTTTCTATACGAAAATCTTATCCGGATAACATTTTTTCTATACGAAAATCTTATCCGGATAAAATGTTTCCATAGAAAATCTTATCCGGATAATTTTTTTCTATAGAAAATCTTATCCGGATAACATTTTTCTTTACAAAATCATTATCCGGATAAATTTTTCTATACAAAAAAATTATCCGGATAAAATTTTTTTAGAAAAATTTTATTCGAATAATATTTTCTGTCGAAAATCGTTTATCCTCGTCCCGTATTTCTATCACATCATTTTTTAAAGTTTCCCTATTTCCCTTGTTCTTCCCTCACTCCAGCCCTGAAGAGGCATCGATCCAAACCCACAACATTCATTAAATGAGCACAAAACCACATGGTAATGTAAAATTTAAAATGCTTTTTTCAACATTTACATTTTTGAAGCTCGGAACAGCCATTTTTCTGGTTCTCCTTTGCCTTGCTCGATGGTGGGAAGTGACAAGAAAAATGGCCAAAGACAAACACTGAAGGGAAAAGGATTCGCCATCCAGTCTGTCAGCCATCCATCCAGCCAGTATCGTTATTGCCAGCCAAAGCCAAACAGGCATTCATATTTCAGCAAACATTGGCAATGGAATGATTTTCATTTGTGTTTGCTGCACTTTTATGAGCATTACACGATGAAGCACAAATACGGAGCAATCACAAAAACGCACATTGATACACACGCACTAGCATACGTACATCCGCGGCAAAACCAGTTAAAACAGCTCCCCATTGCACTATGGGTTTTTTACGTTTATTTTGGCATAAACTCTAATTTCAAAGCTATTGAATTGAAATTTGGTTTGTCTGAATTTTTTATGCTTCCAAGATGACCTACCAATTTTCATATGATTTGGGGCACTATTTCATATAGCTGCTATATAGCCGATTTGGCCGATTTGACCCAACTTTTTTGTTTATGAAGCTATTGAAGTGAAATTTGGTTTGTATTCGTTTTTATGCCCCCAAGATGACCTACGAATTTTCATATGATTTGGGGAACTATTTCATGTAGCTGCTATATAGCTGATCTGGCCGATCGGCTATGATGATTTGGAGAAACATACTGCTCATTCATTACAATAATTATACTTTTGCTAAGCCATTTTGAATGTTTAGTTTTAAATCGGGCTTAACTCTAGTTTAGTAAAAACTCTTCAATTTTTTCGAAATTTTTTTCAGTGGTAGGTATTTTAACCATGATCCCGGGAAACTATTTTTTTCTTGGGGGACGGACCTGGGACCCCAGATTTTTGACCCGTAAGTCCGGGTTCAAGACCCCGACTAGACCCGGATCCACTTACCCGATATAGACAATATGGGTATCGTTGGAAAGCTTATGAAAATACCTATCCAACAAGTGGTCACATGAAGGGGTAAGTTGTCATGCTTCGGAAGTTATAGTCAAATTATCGATTTTTTGGACCCGGATTTTTTATAAAACCCCCAAAAAGTCAAAAAAGGGTCCATTATGGGGGACAACAAAACTGATGCCAAATTATAGCTGACACTTTTACCTTTCCAAAATGCTACAATTTGTGCCAATACCTTCACTGAGTCCAGAGATATGGGTCTTTCCATCCGCATAACCCGATTCTATCCAGTTCATTAAAACTATGTTTTCAATAAAAAATGGTATATTTTGCGTAAGAATGAAATTAAGAAATCTTTGGTCCGCGTTAGCCGGTGTAGGACATACCCAGAGGAGAAAATCTCAAGCCCCGGCCGAAGGCCGGCTACTTACAAAAAGTATCCGATTTAGAAAACTTTGGTTCGCGTTAGCCGGTGTGGGACATACCCAGAGGAGAAAATCTCAAGCCCCGGCCGAAGGCCGGCTATTTACAAAAAGTGTCAAATTTAGAAAACTTTGGTTCGCGTTAGCCGGTGTGGGACATACCCAGAGGAGAAAATCTCAAACCCCGGCCGAAGGCCGGCTACTTACAAAAGGTATCCAATGCGGATAGAAATGTAGGACATACCTAGAGGAGAAAATCTCAAGCCCCGGCCGAAGGCCGGCTATTTACAAAAAGTGCCGAAATTATGAACCTTTTGTTCGCGTTAGCCGGTGTCGGACATACCCATAGGTGAAAATCTCAAGACCCGGCCGAAGGCCGGCTATTTACAAAAAGAGCCAAATTTAGAAAACTTTTGTTATTCCGACGACTGCTACGCGAAATAAACACTTTTTTATTAAAAACATCATTTTAATGAACTGGTTAGAATCGGGTTATGCGGATGGAAAGACCCATATCTCTGGACCCGAAAAAGGTATTAGCACAAATTGTAGCATTTTTGAAAGGTAAGAGTGTCAGCTATAATTTGGAAACAATTTTGTTGACCCCCATAATGGGCCCTTTTTTGACTTTTTGGGGGTTTCATAAAAAATCCGGGTCCAAAAAATCGATAATTTGACTATAACTTCCAAACAATGACAACTTACCCCTTCATGTGACCACTTGTTGGATAGGTATTTCCATAAGCTTTCCATCGATACCCATATTGTCTATATCGGGTAAGTGGATCCGGGTCCAGGTGGGGTCTTGATCCCTGACTTTCGTGTCAAAAATCTGGGGTCCTGGGTCCGTCCCCCAAGAAAAAAATAGTTTCCCGGGATAAGGGTAAAAATACCTACCTCTGGAAAAAAATTCGAGTCTAAGAGTTTTTACTAAACTAGAGTTGTTCCTTAAATCGCTCTAGTTTACGGATGCACTTTGGCAAATGCTTTTTTATATAATTAACAAAATCTTTCACTTGTTTTGATATCAAACGCATTTGGTCTTCATTTAAACTGATATTATTGATATTCTGTAACACATATTTCACAAGTGCATCTTCTGAGCGATTATTGCTTCTCCAAATTTCAATAAGCGCTGCATGGACAAACACATGTTTATCTGCAAAACACGTGTTGGCACAAAATAGAACAAAAAAGTCGAGTTACTCATTAATTAACACACTTTTGTTAATAACTTGGCATTTATACCTTTTTGCAATGCTTTGCCATTCACAAGTTACACTCCACGGAACACAACTACAATTTATAGATTTTATATAAAGCTATACATAAACGAAACAATTCACAGTATTACAACAACAGACAATTATGACAAAAAGGGCACCTCGTCTTAATTTTACATACCTGCACTAACGTTTTCCATAATTACACATTTTATTTTTTTCAATTTTGTCAAATCAGAAGCACTTGAACTTAGCTGAGCTTTAACGCCAGTTGTACCAAAACAAAGTGACTTTCAAACAGCTGACTTTAAAAGCTCGCCAGCAAAAAAGGGTTGCCACCCGTATTGATATTAAACATTTTTTTTTTCTAATATGGGTATCTACATTTAGGAAATCAGTTAAATTTCAAAATATGAAACCAAAAAAAAAATGACTTTATGCCAAAAAATCATGCTTTTTACCCATAGTGCGTTGGTGAATTTTTTCTCCATAGAAAAAGTTCCGTTGGTGACTTTTTTCTCCATAGAAAAAATTCTTCGTTGGTGAAATTTTTGTCTATAGAAAAAATTTTCGTTGGTGAAATTTTTCTCTATAGAAAAAATTTCGTTGGTGAAATTTTTCTCTATAGAAAAAAACGTTGTTTGTGAATTTTTTCTATAGAAAAAAAACGTTGTTGTTGAAGATTTTCTATAGAAAAAAAAAACGTTGTTGTTGAATTTTTTCTATTTTTCTATTTTTTCTATTTCTATTTTTTCTATGTTGGTGAATTTTTTTCTATAGAAAAAATTCCTTTGTTGAATTTTTTTCTTCATAGAAAAAATTCCGTTGGTGAATTTTTTCACCATAGAAAAAATTCCGTTGGTGAATTTTTTCTCCATAGAAAATATTCTTCATTGGTGAATTTTTTCTCCATAGAAAAAACTCTTCATTGGTGAATTTTTTCTCCATAGAAACAATTCTTCGTTGGTGAATTTTTTCTCCATAAAAAAAATTCTTCGTTGGTGAATTTTTTCTCCATAGAAAAAAATTCTCTGGTGAATTTTTTCTCCATAGAAGAAATTCCGTTGTTGATTTTTTTTTCTCCAAAAGAAAAAATCCCGCTGCTGAGTTTTTTTCTCCAAAAGAAAAAATCCCGCTGCTGAGTTGGTGAATTTTTTCTCCATAGAAAAAATTCCCGTTTTTGAATTTTTTCTCCATAGAAAAAATTTAGTTTTTCTCTATCGTAAAATATTCAAAATTGCTACCTTCTAGCCCACTGTCCCTTATTGCCCCATGCATTTATCACAGCAATACCTAACAGTGCACACGTCAAACAAAAACCAACAACTGAGCAATTAGCCCCCCGTTGCATGCAACTCAAAAAGGAATTACTTGCTGCACCACTTGTTAGGTGTCTGTTCGGTGAATGTTAGGCAGCTAAAATGTGGAAGAGGGGAAGGTTGAGCATCAGTTTGGCGTTCGCATTATGAATTCAACCAGTAATGGAAAATATTAAAAAGAAATGCTATATTTGGAAAACTATAAAACAAAAGCAACAACAACCACTTCAGATGTTTGTTCGCAACTTAAGCTTTTTGTGTTAATGTGTGTGTGTGTGTGTTCAGTTGTGGGTATATTCCATGCAGTGAGCTACTCAGTAATGTCTATAAGAGTTAAGTGATTTATAATGAGCTGGAATTATAAGGAGATCAACTTCGTTTTCCTAGAATTGTTTGGGTGTGATACTAGCAGTCTGTCACACATGTTGCGTGTTTGATTGTGACACGAGGAAATTTGTTGGATTCAATGCAAGTCTGCATTACAATCGCCTTGATTAGACCAAAGTGACCATCTGGGATCGAAGTTTTGATGTTAAATGTTAGAGACCACCAAATCCGTATATTTTCGAAATTCGAACAAAAATGTTTCGAAAACAAAGTTGTTCATGCTTAAAATAATTCCCACTACATTTTTGGCGGAGTAAAATTTGAAAGCTCTATATGAAACCAGTAAAGAAAATCTTAAAGTCGGACGGGGCCGAGTATATATGAGAGCTATAGCTATATCTGAACCGATCTTCACCAAATTTGACATACTACCTTCTAGACTCAATTCGGTCGTAAGTGCCAAATTCCATCCCATTTGGACAAATATTAGACGTTTGGTGCACAATAAAAGGTAAATCGGACGAAGTTATATATGGGAGCTATATCCAAATCTGCACCGATCTCGATAAAATTTAGCAAATGTATTTCTGAGCTGTATTTGATATATTTCCTTGAATATCGTCGTTACGGAGTGCATATTACAGCTGAGGGTAACATATATAACAAATCGGATGAACAGTATATATGGGAGCTATAGCTATATCTGAACCAATCTTCACCAAATTTGACATACTAGCGTCTAGACTCAATTCGGTGGTAAGTGCCAAATTCCATCCCATTTGGACAAATATTAGACGTTTGGTGCACAATAAAATCTAAATCGGACGAAGTTATATATGGGAGCTATAGCTATATCTGAACCGATCTTCACCAAATTTGACATACTAGCTTCTAGACTCAATTCGGTGGTAAGTGCCAAATTTCATCCCATTCGGACAAATATTAGACGTTTGATGCACAATAAAAGGGTAAATCGGACGAAGTTATATATGGGAGCTATATCCAAATCTGCAACGGTCTCTATAAAATTTGGCAAAGATATTTCTGAGCTGTGTTTGATATATTTCCCCAAATATTGTTGTTACAGAGTGCATATTACGGCTGTGGGTAACGAATATAATAAATCGGATGAACCGTATATATGGGAGCTATAGCTATATCTGAGCCGATCTTTACCAAATTTGACATGCTAGCTTCTGGACTCAATTCGGTCGTAAGTGCCAAATTCCATCCCATTTGGACAAATATTAGACGTTTGGTGCACAATAATAGGTAAATCGGACGAAGTTATATATGGGAGCTATATCCAAATCTGAACCGATCTTCACCAAATTTGACATACTAGCTTCTAGACTCAATTCGGTCGTAAGTGCCAAATTCCATCCCATTTGTGCAAATATTAGACGTTTGGTGTACAATAAAAGGTAAATCGGACGAAGTTATATATGGGAGCTATGTCCAAATCGAAACCGATCTTCACCAAATTTTACATACTAGTTTCTAGACTTAATTTGGTCGTAAGTGCCAAATTTCATCTCATTTGGACAAATATTAGACGTTTGGTGCACAATCAAAAGTAAATCGGACGAAGTTATGTATGGGAGCTATATCCAAATCTGCACCGATCTCGATAAAATTTAGCACAGGTATTTCTGAGCTGTATTCGATATATTTCCCCAAATATTGTTGTTACAGAGTGCATATTATGGTTGCGGAGGACAAAAATAACAAATCGGATGAAAAATATATAAGGGAGCTATAGCTATATCTGAACCGATTTCGATGAAATTTGGCATACTTATTTTCAGGCCTAATTTGGTTGTATGTGCAAAATTTCATACTATTCGGGCTCATATTACACGTTTGGTGCACAATAAAAAGCAAATCGGACGAAGATATATATGGGAGCTATATCTACATTTTTACCGAATATCTCCATTTTCAAGAGGGTTAGTCATTGGGCCAAACAAATGATCTGAGCGAAATTTCATCTGGATCGGGTAATAAATGCGACCTGCATTTTGTTCACAAAAATACATAGACAGACGGACGGACATGCATAAATCGACTCAGAATGTGATTCTATGCAGATCATCAAAAGGAGCTCTTGGTCTATCTCGTTTCCTTTTGCCTGTTACAAACAAATGCACAAAGACATAATACCCTGACCACCTTGTGGTGTAGGATATAAATATATTTAAATTTATTCCAAAGTTGGGAATTCAATCATTAGAATTACCCTACCTGTGGACCTTGTAGGAACAATCTGGTCATAAAATCCTCAAAGTTTTGAAAAAATTGGAATATATTAATTATAGAGCTCTCAAACAATACTTCAGCCAAAAATTCGTGGAAATTTTTTCTTGAATGAAAATTTTTGTTTTCCGAGGAATTTTCTACTCAACCCTTTGTCTTGGATTCCTTTAATGCCAATTTCTTATATCCATCTTTGAATTGGGATCAATTATTTCGAAACCTTAATCTCTCCATTAATATTGAAAAATGCCTTTTTACTCTTAAAATTGATTTTCCTTGTTATTTTCATTTTTTTAATGGAAATAATTAAATTTCCCCTTTGTTGCATTTTCTTACAATTAATCGTTGCAGTATTGGAACTACAAGAAAACCCAGAAAAAATAAAAAAGCAATTTTCCAACCTTTAATGTTTTCATGTTGTTTTCCTCATCATTTACATGATTTTTACAATATTTGAGTCGATTTTCAACAACATATACGTATTGTTGTTGTACGAAGTCAGGAAAATCTGCAGTTCATTTAGATTACATTATTTTAAAACGTAACAGAAATAACAATGCATGGATAATCAGGGAAAGGGTGGTGTAGTGGGGGAATGATGAAAAGTGGAGTCAGTTGAAAGGACGAAATGCTCCTTTTTGGGTTAGAAGGTTTTTGATAAAATTCCATTAAAAGTCCAAAATTTTCTTGAAATATTTTGTTTTATATTTTATATGCTAAAAAGCGATTCTAGGTCTGGAAGTCCTCAAAAATATATTTTTTTTAAATCCAAAATTCTTCATCATAAAATTACAAGGAAACCTTTAAAATATTTTTCAAAGGTCAACATTTCTTGATCAGGATCTTTGTTTTAATAACTTCGATGATTTTCGGCTGGGAAATTCTTGAACAAAAAAAAAAAAAAAAAAAAAAAAAAAAAAAAAACAAGAAGTCTTTACAAATATATACTTGTTTTTTGGCTGCCCTTGATTATACCCTACACCACAAGGTGGTGAGGGTATTATGTCTTTGTGCATTTGTTTGTAACAGGCAAAAGGAAACGAGATAGACCCATAGTTCCTTTTGATGATCTGCATAGAATCACATTCTGAGTCGATTTATGCATGTCCGTCCGTCCGTCTGTCCGTCCGTCTGTCGATTTTTGTAAACAAAGTACAGGTCGCATTTATTGCCCTATTCAGATGAACTTTTGCACAAATCATTTGTTTGGCCCAAGGACAAACCCAATTGAAATTGGAGATAATCGGTTAAAATTTAGATATAGCTCCCATATATATCTTCGTCCGATTTACCTTTTATTGTGCACCAAACGTGTAATATCAGCCCGAATTTTATGGAATTTTGCACATACAACCAAATTAGGCCTGAAAATATGTATGCCAAATTTGATCGAAATCGGTTCAGATATAGCTATATCTCCCATATATATTGTTCATCCGATTTGTTATTTTTGTCCTCCGCCGCCGTAATATGCATTCTGCAACAACAATATTTAGGGAAATATATCAAATACAGCTCAGAAATACATTTGCAAAATTTTATCGAGATCGGTTCAGATTTGGATATAGCTCCCATATATAACTTCGACCGATTTACCTTTTATTGTGCACCAAACGTCTAATATTTGTCCAAATGGGATGGAATTTGGCACATACGACCGAATTGAGTCTACAAGCTAGTATGTCAAATTTGGTGAAGATCGGTTCAGATATAGCTATAGCCTCCATATATATTATTCCTCCGATTTGTTATATTTGTTACCCACCGCCGTAATATGCACTCCGTAACAACGATATTCAGGGAAATATATCAAATACAGCTCAGAAATATCTTTGCCAAATTTTATCGAGATCGGTTCAGATTTGGATATAGCTCCCCTATATATATCTTTATCCGATTTCAAATTAATTGTGCACCAAATGTGCCATACATGTCCGAATTTAAAAGATACAAATGCTTCGTCATATTTTGTCCTTTGAACTTTAAATTATAATTATAATCATAGCGTGTATGATTGAATTCTCCCATAAAAACTTTTAATTATTATGCGGAGCTCTACTAAATTAGCAAAGTGGTGTAGGGTATCATAGAGTCGGCCCCGTCCGACTTTAAGACTTTCTTTACTGGTTTTTTTGCTTTACTTCTTTTGTCTGGGAATACCTTTAAATACCAATAAATGTATGATTTGGTCAGGAGGTCTTAGAGAATATTGATTTTTTTTCCTAAGTTCAGATTTTCTTAATTTTCTTAAAGTTACTAAAATTGGATAAAAAAAAAATTTTAAGAGTCATACTTTTTTAAATCCAAGATTTTTTGTCGGAATTTATTTAAAAATCTAAAATTTTTGATCAGAAATTCTTTAAAAAAATATTCTAAAAAATTCAATGATTTTCTTGAACAAAAAATCCAGGAAATCTTCAAAAAATTTAAATTTTAGTTTGGGTTTCCCTTGATTTCTTTACTTCACTTATTTTGTCTAGGAAGACCTTAAAATATATTTTTTTAACAAATGCTAGAAGGTCAGATTTGGTCAGGAGGTCTTAGAGAAAGTTTTTTTTTCAAAGTTCAGAATTTTTTCACTTTTCTATACAATTTTACATTAAGTCGAAAAAATACAAATCAATAAAACCAAGATTTTTGGCGAGGACATTTTTGAAAACTATTTTAAAAAAAATTCACTGGTTCTTGGACAGGAAATCTTATCAAAATCCAAATTTTTGTTCAATATTTTAATTCCCATAAAATGTTTCTTCAAAAGTTTGCAATATTTGGACAGGAGGTCCTTGACAAACGTTCTTCTAAAAGCCTCAATTTACATGAATTTTGGAGAGGAGGTTTTTGAGAAAGTTTCATCAAAAGTTCGGAATTTTTGTCATAAAAATTTTCAATTTAATTTTTTAAAAACTTCCAAATTTATATATAATCTTGCGACCTATTTAAAAAAAATATTCTCGTTCTGACTTCTTTAAAAATTTGCTGCTCAAAGTCCTTAAAAAATGTTTTTTATAAATGCGATATCTTTGAAAATTATTCTAAAAAATCCACGATTCCTGAACAGGATATTTTAAAGAAATCGGAATTTTTGTTTGGGAGTTATCTGATATTTTTTAAACTCTCTTGAAATGTTTCCTCAGAAGTCTGCAATTTTTTGTCAGGAGTTCCTTAAAAAAAACGTTTTTGTAAAAGCCTCAATTTTTGGTAAAGAAATCTTTAAGAAATATTTTTTTCAAATGTTTCTTCAAAGTTAGAAATTTTTTTCGTAAGGAGGTCCTTGAAAAAACTTTCTTTCTAAAAGTCTCAATTTTTTGTAAGGATGTGTTTTAGAAAAAATTTTTAAAAAATTTCAGAAAATTTCGGCCCGGCCCGACTTTAAGACTTTCTTTACTGTTTTTTTTTTGCTTTACTTCTTTTGTCTGGGAATACCTTTAAATACCAATAAATGCATGATTTGGTCAGGATGTCTTAGAGAATATTGTTTTTTTTTAAGTTCAGATTTTCTTAATTTTCTTAAAATTACTAAAATTGGATATAAAACAAAGTATATATATAGAGTCATACTTTTTTTAAATCCAAAATTTTTTGTCGGAATTTATTTAAAAATCTAAAATTTTTGATCAGAAATTCTTTGAAAAAATATTCTAAAAAATTCAATGATTTTCTTGAACAAAAAATCCAGGAAATCTTTAAAAAATTTCAATTTTAGTTTGGGTTTCCCTTGATTTCTTTACTTCACTTATTTTGTCTAGGAAGACCTTAAAAAATATATTTTTTTTAACAAAAGCTAGAAGGTCAGATTTGGTCAGGAGGTCTTAGAGAAAGTTTTTTTTTCAAAGTTCAGAATTTTGTCATTTTTCTTTTCAATTTTATAAAAAGTATAAAAATATGTATCTTTTCTATTTCAATAAAACCAAGATTTTTGGCGAAAACATTTTTGAAAACTATTTTAAAAAAATTTACGGTTCCTGGATAGGAAATCTTATTAAAATCTCAATTGTTGTTTAGGGGGTTCCTGGTATTTTTTAATTCCTGTAAAATGTTTTTTAAAACTTTCTTCTAAAAGCCTCAATTTTCATGAATTTTGAAGAGGATGTCTTTGAGAAAGTTTTATCAAAAGTTCTGAATTTTTGTCAAAATAATTTTTTATTTAATTTTCCAAAGATTATATACGACCTTGGGAACTATTAAAAAAAACAATTGGTCTGAAAGTCTTTAAAATTATGGCTTTAGTTTAGATTTTGAAAATTATTCTAAAAATTATCAATTATTCTAAAAAAATACAATTCCTGGACAAGAAATCTTAAAAAAAACCTTAAGTTTTGTTTGGTCCCTGATATTATTTAATTCCTTTAAAATGTCTCTTCAATAGTTTACAAAAAAAAATCCTTCTGAAGTTCACCACATTTGTTCAGTAGGTCTACGAAAAATATTTCTTTAGGGGTAGATGCTTTTTGGTCAGATGATTGTTAAAATAATATTTCTTCCAAAGTCCACGATATTTGGAATGGAAGTCCTTAAAAAAAATTCTTCGATTTCTCATTAGAAGGTCTTTGAATAAAGCTCATAATCTTAAGCTCATAATTTTTGGTAAGGTAGTCTTCAAAAATATTTATCCAAAATTTTTGGTCAGCAGTTCCTTGAAAATTATTTCTTTCAAAGTTCAAGATTTTTTTCTTCAACAGTATATAAAAATATTTCTTCAAATGTCCATGAAATATTTGTTTGAATATCAAAAATATCTAATCCAGAGTTGCTCGAATAAATGTTCTTCTCCAGCTCAAAATAATTGGTAGGAAGTCCTCAAAAATATGTATTCAAAATTTTTGCCAGCAGGTCTTTGAAAGGAACAATCAATTTCTGATCAGGAAGTACTTGAAAAAATCTGCCAAAGGTCACTATTTTTGTCAGAAATTCGGTAAAAATATTTATTTAAAAGTCCGCGATTTTTTCTCAGCAGGTCCTTGAAAAAAATGTCTTTAAGAGTCCACGATTTTATCTTCGAGAGTTGAAAATTTCATCAAAAGTTTCTTTGAAAAATTTATTTGGAAGTAAACATTTTCTAATCAGGAGTTCCTTAAAAATATTTCTCCACGGTTTTTTCTTCGATAGTTCACAGTTTTTGGTTAGAAGAGCCTTGAAATAATTTCTTCAAAAAAAAAAAAAAAAATTCTTCTAAATATCAAAAATGTTTTTTCAAAAATTCCGTGCTTTTTAATCAAGTGGTTCTTGAAAAATTTTTCTTAAAAATAATTTATTTAGAAGATCTCCTACCCATGGAGAAGTATTTATGGGTCTTCTCTCTTTTGAAAGATCTTGAATTTTTAAAGAGTTTTTAAAGGGTTTCCTCTCATCTTTAGATCTCTCTATTGTAGAAGTAATTTTTTCGAGCCTTCAAAAATAAAATATTTTTTCTTTGTATGTCCCTTTCATTCCCATTTGCATCAACCTTTTCCCCCTGCAACAGTACACTGCATCATTTGCAGAATAAATTTCATTAAAATAATGGTCTCAAGGATAGCATAAATTGATCTCTTTAAAAAACCTTTTCGCACACTCCTTTTTAACAAGAAATCTACCAGAATTTTTTCTCACATTTCTGAAAGTAATATAAACTTATTTATTTTTTATTTTTTAAAAGGAAAAAATGATGATTGAAAAATATTGCAGTTTAAAGAACCCTGAGGCCTGAGGAAGAATTTGAAACTCCGAAAAAAACCTACAACTATGGGTAAGAGAACAAAATCATAAAGAATAAATAAAATTTATGGCACACTGAGCTTCAAAATATGGTTATAAAATTGGGCAAGGATTCTAATACCACTACTACTACCAACACTTGGATGTGGTGCATATGCAACGCTCTCTTCTTGGGTACGTTTTTGTGGACATAATTCTCCCATGGGTTGCAATCTTATAAAGTATTTTGCCAGCCTTAACGTGACATGTGGAACACACTTCCACTCACGTTGTTATCATCGGCAGCAGTAGCAGACAGCATCAGTAAGCGAGAATGTTTTGTAGGTTGTTGTTATTCCCCATTTTTCAAAACTGGGAAACCGCATGTAAGATACCCAAACACACACACCCTCATTATGACAGAAACAACAGAGGCGTTTTGATAAAACAACGAACAAGTGAAACTTACAGCAACAAATACAAGAAAAAAATAAAAACAACACAAAAAATAAAACATAAAATAGCAGCTGCACTTCTTTTTTTCTTCCTACACACAGAGAAACATCATTCATAATGGACACACTCACATGGGCAGGAGATAAGAACACATACACATAACTAAACATACACACACAGACCTACAAAGTTGTGATGAAAACATGGTGACCAGACTTGACGTTTTAGATTTTTATCTTCCCTTTTGGAAGAAAAGACCAACAGAGAACCCCAATGGGGAAAATATCTGTAAGTCTAAAAATGGGGGAGAAATATAGGTTCCCAGGAATGGGTGGAAAATGTTGGTTAGGGTGGAGAATTAAAATTTTTGGGAAGGAAAAATTTTTCGTTGAGAATCCTCAAGAGAGAAAAATTTCTCCTTAACCCACAATACCATGGGAAAAACGCAATCCCCAACGATGAGGTATAATTTTTTTGAAAAGGAAAACTCTGCTAAGACCTAAAAAAAATATTCTTAAAAATCCACGATCTTTGGGCAAGAGGGTCTGGAAAAAATTAGGACCAAAAATGAGAAAATCTTAAAATATTCGAAAATAAAAAGTCGTGGAGGTCATTGGGAAAAATCCACAATTTTCGTTCTGAATCTGAAAATCTTAAAAATATTCCTAAAAAAATCCAGGATTTTTAGTTAAGAGTTCCTTAGGAAAACTCTGTTAAGACCTTGAAAAAATATTCTTAAAAATCCACGATCTTTGGAGAAGAGGGTCTGGAAAAAAATAGCACCAAAAATCAGAAAACCCTAAAATATTCCTAAATAAATAATCGTGGAGGTCGTTGTAAAAAATCTACAATTTTTATCCTAAACCTAGAAATCTTAAAAATATTCATAAAAAAATCAGGATTTTTAGTCAGAAAGTTCTGAGAAGTATTCGTCCTAGACGTCTTAATATTATTCATAATAATCCAAGCATTTTGGTCAGAATGTCTTTGAAAATATCTCCAAAACTCCATGAAGTGTTTAAAAATATTCTTTAAAACATCCATTGATTTTGGTCATTATCCTTATAATTTGGATAATATTCTGAGAAATCCTCTAACTTTAACCAGAGGTCCTTGAAAAAACGTTCGATTTTCGGTCAGGAAATCTAAAATAAACGTATATAAATAGTCAAGAGGTCTTTTGGAAAAATCAGCGATTTTCGTCATTGATGCCTTGTTATTGGAAATATCTTCAAAAATCCATAAAATGTTTTAAAATATTTTTCAAAACTTCCACTGATTTTAGTCAGGAGGTCATTGAGCAAAATCCATGATATAACTGGGCTAAGTCCTTGAAAAAATATTCTTAAAAATCCACGATCTTTGGACAAGAGATCCTTGATCTTTGTTCAGAAAAAAAAAACTTAAAAATATTCTTAAATAAATGGTCGTGGAGGTCATTGGGGAAAATCCACGATTATCGATCTGGGCCTAGAAATCTTAAAAATATTTATAAAAAAACCCAGGATTATTAGTCAAGAGGTCCTTACGAATTTCCGTTCTGAACGACTTAAGAATATTCATAACAATCAAAGCATTTTGGTCAGAAGGTCCTGGGAAATACCTCCAAAAATCCATGAAGTGTTTAAAAATATTCTTTAAAACATCCATTGATTTTGGTCAGATATTCACGATTCACGATAAAATTCCAGGATTGAATATCCTTATAATTTGGCTAAGTCCTTGAAAAAATATTCTGAAAAATCCACTACATTTGGCTAGAGGTTCGTGAAAAAGCGTTCGATTTTCGGATTTAAAAATAATCGTAAATAAATAGTCAAGAGGTCTATTGGAAAAATCAACGATTTTCGTCATTAATGCCTTAACAATATTCATGGCAATCCCAGAAATTTGGTCAGCAGGTCCTTGGAAATTTCTTCAAAAACTCATGAAGTGCCTTCAAATATTCTTTAAAACTTCAACTGATTTTAGTTAGGAGGTCATTGCGAAAAATCTACAATAAAATACTATGTCACTATAACAGGCCTAAGTCCTTGGAAAATTATTCTTAAAAATCCACGATCTTTGGCAAGAGATCCTTGAAAATATACGATTTTTGGTTAGGAAAAAATATTTGTAAATAAATGGTAGTGGAGGTCTTCATCCTTAACCGGGAAGTCTTAAAAATATTCATAAAAAAATCAAGGATTTTTAATCAGAAGGTCCTTAGAAAATAATTTAAAAGTCCGCGATATATTGTCAAGAGGTTCTTAGAAATTTCGTTTTTACGTTTTTACAATATTCATAACAATCCAAGCATTTTGGTCAGAAGGTCCCTTGAGATATCTCCAAAAAACACGAAGAGCTTTAAAAATTCTTCAAAGTATACTCTGATTTTAGTCAGCAGGTCCTTGAGAAAAATCCACCGTAAAATTCGAGGATATTGATGTACATATAACTAAGTCCTTGAAAACATAATCTAAAAAATTCAGGATCTTTGGACAAGAGGTCAATGAAATTATCCACAATTTTTGTTCAGGGGGTTCAGAGTGTTAAAAATATTCGTAAATAAGTGGTGGGAGGTGGTTGTTAAAATTTTCATCCATAGATTTTAGTCTAGAGATAATTGGAAAAAGTCCAAGACAAAATTTCTAGATATGGATATCTTTATAACTGATAGTGGTAGTAGAGGTCGTTGGGAAAAATCTACCATCTTCATCTTTAATCGGGAGAGCTTCAGGAAGTCCTTAGAAAATAATTTAAAAATCCACGATATTTTGTCAAGAGGTTCTTAGAAATTTCGTTTGGTCAGGAGGTCTCTTGAGATATTTCAAAAATTCAAACTTCCCCTGATTTTATTCCTTGAGTCCTTGAGAAAATATTCTTAAAATTCACGATCGTTGGGCAAGAGGTCCTTGAAAAAATCCGCAATTTTTGGTCAAGAAACATGGGTTATCGGGAAAAATCACCAATTTTCGTCCTGTCCGCCTGGACAATATTCACAACAATCCAAGCATTTTGGTCAGGAGGTCCTTTGAGATATCTCCAAAAATTCATGAAGTGCTTTCAAATATTCCTCAAAACTTCCACTGATTTTAGTCAGTAGGTCATTGGCAAAAAATCCACTATAAAATACCCGGATATACATGTCCTTATAACTAACCTAATCCATGTAAAAAATATTCATAAAAATTTACGATATTTGGGCAAGAGATCCTTGAAAAAACATCAGTGATCTTTGTTCAGAAAAAAACTTAAAAATATTTTGAAATAAATGGTAGTGGAGGTCATTGGAAAAAATCCAAAATTTTCGACCTGGGCCTGGAAATCTTAAAAATATTCATAAAAACAAAGGATTTTTTGTCAGGAGGTCTTTGAGATACCTTCGAAAATTCATCTTTCAAACCATTCATTATCCTTAATTTTAGTCGAGAGGACATTGGGAAAAATATTCAATAAAATTCGAGGATATGGATGTCCTTATAACCGGGGTAAGTCCTTGAAAAAATATACCAAAATATCCCATCTTTGAGCAAAATGTCCTTGAAAACATCCACAATTTTTTGGTCAGGAAACGTGGGTCATTGGGAAAAATCTACGATTTTCATCCCGCTTCGGCCTTAACTGGGAAATCTTAAAAATATTCATAAAAAAATTAAGGATTTTTAATAAAGAGGTCCTTAGAAAATTATTTAATAGTTCACAATTTTTAGTCAAGAGGTCCTTAGAACGTCCTGCACGACTTAACAATGTTCATAACAATCCAAGTACTTTATATGAAGAGTCCTTGGAAATATCTCAAAAATCAATTAAGTGCTTTAAATTTTTTAACCACAGATTTTAGACGGAAGTTCATTGGGACAATCCAAGATTACATTTCACGATAGGGATGTCCTTATTTCTAGGCAAAGTTTTTAAAAAAATATTCTTAAAATGATCAGGAGGTCTTAAGAAATAAGTAAAAAAATTAAGGAAGTGCTTTAAAATATGAAAACATCAGTCGATTCTTGTCCAGGGGGTCCTTGAACATTTTCTTTAAAAAATACAAATTTTCCTGGAAATTATAATCTCGCATCAGCCAGTATGCTACAAGTCCTTGGTCCTTAAAAACTATTTTTTGTTCCTTAAAGAAATGTCTATTCTTCAGAAGCAATCTTATTTTGGTCAGGAGGTCCTTGAAAAAAATCAGTGAATTTTGGTCAGAAAATATTGCAGATATTTATAATTTTTTTTTTTTTTTTGATCCGGAAGGCATGAGAAAAATTTACGATCTTTGCCCAGCATACTTTAAAAAGTTTTATAAAATTTCGGGATTTTTGGATAGCAGTTCCTTATAAGTCTCTTCAAAAATCCATTATTTGTGGCCTTTAGAAATATCTGATGCATGATTTTAGGTTCCTTCCCTTCCGACTCTTAGAAAATCTCAAGAAACATGTTACAAAAAATCCATATATAGCAGAGAAGACCTTAAAAAAATATTGAAAAATTAAACGATTCTTGGACCAGAAGGTCCTTGAAAATTATTAAAAAAAAATAAAATTATTGATCAGAGATTTCTTTTCTAAACATCCAGCAATTTCGGTCAGGAGATAGGTTTTTTTTCGCATTATGGTCAAAAATTTCCTTAGAGGGTTTTTATTGACAATATGTCGTGAGGAAATTTTTAAATGGCCTTGATATCGTAAAATTACTCACAAACATCTATGGTTTTTAGCCAGAATGTCCTTAGGAAAGGCTTTAAAAGTCTCTGATCTCAGAATGCCTGGGTAAAAGTGGTAGAAAAAAATTAAAAAATCCTAAAGTAGAAGAAAAATCCTTGACATTAATAAAAAAATATTATTCTTGGTCCTGGAAAGCCTTGAAAATATTAAAAATAAAAATTCAACATTTTCGGTCGAAAGTGTTATCCAAGCATTTTCTGACCTAAGTATTTTGTAAAAATATTCTTGAAAACAGACTAAAATTTTTAGTCTGGAGGTCCTTGAAAAGAATCAGTGTTGTTTGGTCGAAATCTTAAAAAAATCCACGTTCTTATAAATATCAATAAACAATCTAGGATTTTTAGTCCGGAGGTCTTTAGAAATTTCTTTAAACTCAGAAATAATATTTAAAAACTTTTCAAAGACTTCCATAACGATTCTTGCACAGGAAGACCTTGAAACTATAAAAAAAAATAAAAATCTCTTTGTCAGAAAGAATTTTTTTAAAAATATTCATAAAAAAATCCGGGGTGTTTGGCAGGAGGTCCTTTGAAATTTCGACTTTTGCTCAGGAAGTCCTTAAAAATATTTTAAAAAATTAATTTTTTTTTGTCAGAAAGTATTTTCTTCAAAATATAAACAAAAAATCCCAGATTTTTAGTCAAGAGGTTATAAGGGAGTTATTTTAAAGTCTATCATTTTTAGTCAGGAGATGCTCAGAAATTTGGATTCTTGCTCAGTAGTCCTTAAAAATATTGAAAAAAAAATATAAATATTCAAAATTCAGAATGAACTGTCAGAATGTATTAATAAAAAATCCCGAATTTTTAGTTAGGAGGTCCTTAGGAAGTTCCTTTAAAGTTCACCATTTTCAGTCTAGAGCTTTTAAAAGATCTCTTAAAAAATCTAAGAAAATAGTTTGTAAAAAAATTCATACATAGCATAGAAGTTCATAAAAAGCACGATTCCTGTCCAGTATGTCCTTGAAAAATATTAGAAAAAAAACAACAAAATTTTTGTTTAGAAATTCCGTAGAAAATATTAACAGAAATCTAGTAAAACTACAGGTAACCATATATTTTGGTCAGGAGAATCTTGAAAACAAAAATATTACAAAAATGTACAAGGTTTCCAAGAAGAAGTCCAAAATCTGTACGAATTTTAACCCTTTGTATATTAGATAACAATATTGCCTATCTTAAATAGAACTCAAAAAGTGGGGAAAAACTTGGAATTGCAAAGTTTGAAGAAGCTTACCTACTCCAACATCCATCCAAATAACCTTTTATCCAATAGGAAGTAGGGTCCAAAGCCGTAAATACCACTGAATCACATTTTTTCCATATCAACTGACTACTGAAATTTTATATTTGAAAGAAAACGCAAAAATAAAACAAATGTAAGACCATTAACAAAATTCTAAATCCCAAATTGATTTAGCTCCAAGAAATAAAAAACCTTAAATTTCAACTCTATTTCCTGGGGAAACACCAAAAATCCCTGGAGTTTTTTTTGCACTGATAATAACGACATGAAAAATATGGTCAGCTACAAACTTCAAACATCTCCACACACACACACACACACACACACTCGAACACAAACTCACATGCGAACACACCCTTCCGATGGAGGTGTTTTGCTGGTTATTGCCATGATTTTATTTGCCCAACCCAGAATTGTAATAAAAGCGGAAACGGAAATTCAATGGAATAACTACTTTTTTCGTTGTTGTTGATGTATTTGTGTTTTTTTTTTTTTGTTTTTTGTTCTACATCCATCTTTTTATGATATGGGATAGTGTGCGTGGTAGTGTGGATGTCGTTTCTGGGTTTTCAATAAAATAAAATGCCAATATTAAATTTCACTTAAATCGTTATTGATCTTTTCTTTGTTTGAAAAATGTGCGATTATAGGGCGCTTTTTGGTTGCTCTTATCATTCAATTGATTTTCGTTTTGTGGGTGTTAACTTCTTGTGGTGGGATTTTTTACAATTGTTCAAATGACGGATATTTGATTTGTGGAAAACTTAAATTTTAGGATTTGATTGTCTAATTTAAAAAGAAGTTGAAGAAGTTTGCTGAGAGTTAATGTTAAAAGAAATAAAATGAAAAAAATGTTTTTGTTTGAAATTCACATTAAAAGCCTTGTCAGGCCATAAAAAATCTAAAAAAAATATTAGGATGACTCTGTTTTTTTTTTTTTGGAAATCGTCATTTTGTACTCTTTAAAAAGATATTCTGAAAAGTTCACCGTAATAGTAATGCTTTTCCCAAAAAATATATTTAACAAGTTAAAAAGCATCGGTCGGTATTGCCGACAGATATATACCCTCAGCCTGTGTTCGATTATTTAAATATAATTTAACTAGAGTTACAAGCATAGCAAGTAGTAAAGAATTGCTAAATTGTTTCGAAAGTTATGACAGATATAATTATTGAAAATGGGGTTGGCAGATATATATCAACTTCACAACAGATCTTGGGTTAGCAAAAATATTTGTGTGTGTGTTTTGTTTTTCAAAATCTTGAACCCTATGTATGGGGTGGGGGAGAAGAAATGGTTCGATCTATACCACCTTTATAACAGATTTAGTGTTGATAGAAATATTGAGAAGTCTAAATGGAATTGGATGTTAATTTGGCGTTTTATGAGCTTCATGGGTATTCAAAATTTCGACACTTTGTGGGGGAGGTACCAGAAGGAGTGGGTTTATAAAAATATTGGAGTGTGTGAAATTTGAAGAAGTTCGGATCCTTACATTACATTTTATAAGTGTTATAATTATTCAAAATGTTTACCCTATGTGGGGGAGGTACTTGATGGAGGGGACCGATACTGTCCATTTTCGCACCTGACGCAAATATTAAGATTTGCAAAGTTAGAGCAAAATCGGGTAATCGTTTCTCATTCTGTGCAAAAAATATATTTCATATATAATATTTGAAAATTTCGACCTTTTGTGGGGGAGGTACCAAAAGGAGTAGACCGATGTATTCCCTCTTAACACCAGACCTTGGGTTAATAAAAAAATGGGATATATCAAATTTGAAGACAATCGGACTCTCTCTTTTTGTGCAAAAAATATTTTTTGAAAATTTCGACCTTTTGTAGGGGAGGTACCAGAAGGAGTGGACCGATACATTCCGTTTTCGCACCAGACCTTGGATTAATAAAATTATTGGGATGTGTGAAATTTGAAGACCATCGGACTCTTACATCACATTTTATAAGAGTTATAATTATTCAAAATTTTTACCTTTTGTGGGGAGGTCCCTGATAGAGTGGACCGATATTGTCCATTTTCGCACATGACCTAGCACTGATGAAAATATTAGGATTCGCAAGGTTCGAGCAAAGTCGGATTATCCTTTCTCTTTCAGTGCAATAAATTATTTTCTTTGAAAATTTTGACAGTTTGTATGGGAGGTACTAGAAGGAGTGGACCGATATTACCCATCTCCGAACTCGATCGAAGTTTGACAAAAATATTACGGTGTACCAAGTTTGGATCAAATCGGATACTCCCTTCGAAAGTTATCGTGCGCACCAGACAGACAGACAGACAGACGGACGGACATCGGTAGATCGACTTCAAATGTTCTGAAACGGATTTGGTCCCAAGAAACCTAGGGTATAAAACCGTTATTTCGACGAGGCACGTTTTAACCGTATCAAATTATTTATACCCTCTGTAGCTATATGGCTGAGGGTATAAAAAAATCTCTAGGGCCAATGATTTTTTATTAAAATGTAGAAGTCCCTAAGAATTTTTACCTTATTTTTGTTTTCCTAAAGAAAAATGTTGGCCCAAGCATTGTTCATTAAGAATTTTTTTTAAATATACGCATTGGTCCTTGTGAAATTTGTTTTCAAAAACCCAGGTCCTGGTCCTTTAGAATTTGTTCGTACAAAATTTAACTACTGGAGGACTTTTTTTTGAATTCCAGATGTCGGTCCTTGAGTGTTTTTTTTTTTTCTAATAAAATTTCTTTTTCCAAAAAAATGCTAGTTTTTAAGATTCCTTTCCTAAACAATGTACTTTTTTCCTAAATAACAAATATTGCTGGAGAATTTGTGTCGTGTCGATCCTTAAGAAAACATTTGAATTCAGCGAAATTACACAAATTCAATTTTGTTCCAATAAATGTTTCCAAAAACAGCAAAAGCAATTATTTTAACCTACTGTACTTACATCAATCTGCAAAATAAAAAGTATATGAATAAACAACAAATTTCAATAACACACAACTTTGGCCAACAGTCTAATTTCCGTTTTCAATTTGAATTTCTCACCCAAAAAAAAAAAAAAAACTGTAAGCAGAACCCCAACCAGAGTCCACACTCAATTATCCAGCATTCAATTTCGACAAAGATTCGTCAACAAATGAAATGTTATTCAACTTTGTCCCCATGATTCCGTGCAAATTTTTCCCATTGCCTTTGGTCAGAGATGCAGTTTTTCTTCTTCGTCCTTTGTAGGCCTTACAAAAGGGACAGCAGTCCTGTCATTGCAAAACGAAAACTAATACCATACATATGTCATCATTTATTTCCTACCAACGATTCTTGACAAATGGCTTCTAAATTCATAAATCATTCATAACATCAAAATGGCAATGAACATTGGAAGAGGAAGAGTAGGAGGAGGGAGAAGAAGAAAAAAGTTCTGATCCCTACTCTCTCTCTCTCCCTCTCTCTCTCTCTTCTCTGAGAACCACAACTATGAAAATCAAATAAAATGCAACCAAACGGAAACTCAAGCATAGACGAAGGAGATAGACAGGACAGAATGCCCAAAGGCAATTGGGCAGAGGCCACAGACCAATGACACCAACAACAACAATGTCAAATGAGAAAAAAATAACTGTTGTCTGCATCTCAGAGGAAGTGAGCCAAGTTTTCGAAGTACAAATAAAATTGTAAAAAGTTTGTGTCACAATAACAACAACTTTTTTTACGGAATTATTGAAATCATAAATTGAAAGTTTTAATAAAATGAGAAAAATACAAATGATGAAAATTGGGTGAGAAAATTTTCACGGAATTTGGTTGGTCTACAAGGTACAAAAGTTGATTATTGAGTGGGAAATTTAATACTCGAAAAAGGAGTTCCAGGAAGTTTATTATGGGTAACAAGGATTTATAAAATGAAATAAGGAATTTGCCAAACTCTTGCAGAGTTATTCTTAGTGAGGAGACATGTTACAATTCTTCTGATAAAAGAAAAAATTTCATAGATCTTTACAAAACCCCAAAAATAAAAGAATAATAAATATAAAAAAATATAGAGCAGGTTTTCTTTAATAAGAAAAAGTAGGTGCATTCATTTTGCTATCACTTTCCCAAAATTTAAAATTTTTTGAAGATTACTTTTCGGATAACATTTTGCATTATCTTTAAGACTTGTTGGACAAGAATCGTGATTATTTCTGAAAAAATATTTTTCAGAGAATCAAGAAGAGTCAAGAGTCAAGAATCTTGGATTTTTTTTTTTTTAAATATTTTTCAAAAACCTCCCGTCGGTAATTTAATATTATTTTTATGGACATGTCGGCTGGGTATATATCATGGATTTTTTAGAATATGTGTAAACGAAACATAACTCTAAACCGATCTCGATCAAATTTGGCAGATGTATTTCTGGAATATATAATGTCTGGTACCAAATATCATTGCTGTGGGGTGCATATTACGGATGTGAGGAATTTCAACCCCAAATCGGATAAAAACATATTTTACATATAAAATTTGAAGTACTTCCTTGCAGACTAAATTCGGTCTCATAAGTCAAAATGCATCCTATATGGACGAATATTACGCATTTGCCGCACAATAAAATTTAAATCGGACGAAGATATATATGGGAGCTATATCTAAATTTGGAGCAATTCAAATTTCAGTAGGTGTTGTCCTTGGGTCTAGGAAATGATGTATGGAAAATTTCATCTTAATCGGACGATAAATGCAACATCTATTTTGTTTACAACAATACATGGACAGACAGGAGGACCGACATGCATAAATCGGCTTAAAAAGTGATTTTATAGAGAGTATCAAGCGGAACTATGGGTCTATTTCCTTTCCTTCTGTATGTTACAAACAAATGCAAAAAGACATAAGAACCTGTTCCTCAGAGTAGAATTTTTTAAATTAGATTGCCGGGAAAAACTTGGGTTTTCGCAGGACTACTTTTTGAAGAGGTTTTCTCAAACTCAAATTGTGTAATTTTTACAAATATTTTTAAAAGATAATCACTGGAAAAAAATGTAAATCTTTAAACTAAATAGAAATTTTTAAAATATTATTTAAAGAAATTTTTAGCAAAAAAAAAAAAATGTTGACCATTTTTAAAGATAAAACTCAAGGATTTTAAGGATCTTCCCTGAAAAAAATCGCAGATTTTTAAAAGGGTCTTTCCATATAAAAATCCTGCACATTTCATCAATATTTTTCGGATTTTTTGACAGGAGTTAATTTTTTCCTGTAAAAGTTTTCGATTATTATTCAAGAATTTCTTGGTCAAAAGTTAATGGATTTTTAAGAAAATTCAGGTTTGTTGACCTATACAAAAAATAAATATTTTAACCTTTTAGAGATCCATTAACCTTATATAGACATTTAAAAATCCGCATTAATCTACGCTTGTTGGCTCAGGTGTCTTTATTTAAAATTTAAAAGATCTAGTTTTATTGAGCTATAGCATTTCTTAAATTCTATTAACCTTCTAGGGGTCTTTAAAAACTCTTTAAAAATACGTAGATATTGACCTTCATGGTGCTTTTAAGAAATATTCTAAAAATCTGAAGATATTGACCTTCAAGATGCACTTGAAAATTGTTTAAATATTCATATTTATGACCTTTAAAAATTCTTTCAAACATTCTCTAAAAAATCACTGTATATTGATCTTCAGTTTACCTTTAAAAATACCGTAAAAATCCGTAAGAATTGGCATTCTTTTAAAAAACCGTAGAAATTAATCTCCGAGATGTCTTTTAAAATTCTTTTACAAATCCACAGATTTTAAACCTTTACTTTTAATTACTTTTAAAAATTCCTGGATATTAACCCATTAGGTACCTTAAAAAATCATCCAAAAAACGTATATATTAACCTTTTACGTACCCTTAAAAAATTCTGTAAAAATCTATAGATATTGACTCCAAAGTGCCTTTAAAATAACTTTCAAAATCGGTAGATATTGATCTTTTAGATGCTTTTTAAAATTCTTGTAAAAATAAATAGATATTGAACTTCCAGTTGCCTTTAAAAATACTGAAAATCTATGAAATTTGACCTTCCAGGAGCATTTAAAAATTATTAAAAAAATCCATAGCTATTGATCTACTAGATGCCTTTAACAATTTTTAAAGAATCCGTAAAAATTGACCTTCCAGATAACCGTAAATATTGACCTTTTGAAGCCTTTAAAAACTCTATATTGACCTTCCAGGAGCATTTAAAAATTATTTTAAAAATCTGTAAATATTGACTTTTTATGTGTCTTCAAAAAAATCTTTCAAAATTTTGTAAATATTGACCATCTAGGTGCCTAAAAATTATTTTAAAAATTGGTAGATATTGAACTACTACGTAGATATTTACCTTCTAGGTGCCTTTAAAAATCCATAGATATTGACCTTCTGGGTATCTTTAAAAATTCTTTTAGAAATCCATGGATATTGACCATCAAGATGCCTTTAAATATTCTTTTAAAAATCCACGGACCTTCCAATTGCCATTAAAAATTATTTTAGAAATCCTTAGATATTGGCTTTCCGGGTTCTTTTAAGAATTCGTAGATATTGGACTAAGAAGTGCCTTTAAAATTTCTTTTAAAAATCTAGAAATATTGACCTCCTAGGTGCCTTTAATTTTTTTGAAATGCTTATATATTGACCTTTAAAAATTCTTTCAATAATCTGCAGATATTCACCTTCTAGGTGTTTTTAAAATTTCTTCAAAAATCCGTAGATATTTACCTTAAAGCTGCCTTTTAAATATCCGTAGATATTGACCTTCTAGGTGCCTTTAAAAAATTCTTGTAAAAAAATTTGGATATAGACCTTCTAAGTCCCTTTTAAAATGTCTTTAAAAATCTCCATTTATTAGCCTTCTAAGTGCTTTTGAAAATTCGTGGATATTAAATTTCTAATTGCTTTGAAAATCCTTTTAAAAATTCGTAGATATTGACTTTCTAGGCGCCTTTAAAAATTATTTTAAAAATCTTCATATGTTAGCTTTCTAAGTGCATTTTAAAACTCTGGAAAAAATCGAGGTTTATTACCCTTAATATGAGGTGCCTTAAAAATTCTTTTAAAATCTCCATTTATTAGCCCTATAAATACCTTTAAAAATTAATTAAAAAATCTGAAGATATTTGGGTGACTTTAAAAATTCTTGAAATAATCCTTTAGATACCTTCAAATAATTTTTTTTTAAATCGCTAGATATGGACCTCCTAGGAACCTTAATTTTTTTTTTTTTTTTTTTTTTTTTTTTTTGAAAAAATTCGTAGATATTGACCTTCTAGGTGCCTTTAAAAATTCTTAAAAAAACGTGAATATTGATCTTTTACGTTCCTTTAAAAATCAAAAGATATTGACCTTAAACATTATTTTAAAAATCTACATTAATTACCCTTCTTGGTGTCTTTAATAATTCCTCCAACCTACCGTATTTCCAATTTCTTAACACTCAGGGAGAGACGGTTAAAAATATCATCTTTTAAACTTTCCATTAAAATTTTTTTTAATCTGTTTTCGTTTTTTTCTATTCTGCGGGAAATTGCAAACAAAGAAAAACAAACAAATACTTAGACAGGCCGACAGTCCAACAGCCAGTCAATTTGGCTTATGACCATAACTGAAAGACAACAACAGCCATATTAGACCAGTAAAAGGCAAAGATGATGGCTATGATGCTGATGGAGACGATGCTGCTGATGATGGCAACGATGGACGTCGATGATTGTTTTTCCTTTTGACTAAAAATGCTTACAATATGTTGTTTTTGTTGTTGTTGCTGCTGCTTTAAAGCATTTTTTTTGCTGGTGTGATGTTGGCTGTGCGTGTTTCTCGAAAGCTTTGGTTGTTGTTTTTCTCTACGACTTGTCTTAAATGCAACACAACTTTGATTCCGTTTATATTTCGTTGGATGGATGGTTGGTTAATTGCTTGGGATGTTGTTCACTTAGACTGCTCTTGTTGTTGTTGGACTCATTGAAGTTTGTTGTTGTTGTTTTTAAAAATTTTCGATTTTTTTTTTTTTGAAATTTTAAGAAAATTTGAAATTTTGCACGCTATCACGTCAAACTTTCGCTGGCTGAACCACACACATACACAGATATATGATGAGTTGCAAAACTTAGTCACTCATTCGGAGGATTAAATATTTAAATGAAAATTTAGTGGATTAGTTTTGAGGCAGTTATATTTAATTTTTTTTGGGGATTAGAGTTGAAATAAATTTTTCTTCACTTTCAAATATTCACTTTATTCCAGGTTTAGTTTTTTTTTAAATAATTTCAATTATTCGAGGCTCCAAATATTTATTTTATGTTTCTTTCTTCATTTCTATATTTCAATATTTTCCTTGATTTAATATGATGTCTTGATAATTTTTTCTTTAATTTCAAATATTCACTTTTTTCCTGGTTTAATTTCTAAATATTTTTTTCTTATTCATTGGCTTCCTAAATCCATTTTATTGGAGTCTTCAAATATTTTTCTTTTTGTTATTTTGTGTTTTTCTTCATAATTTCAATTTTTCCAATATTTTCCTTGATTTTATAATGTCTTGATGATTGTTTCTTTAATTTCAAATATTCACTTTATTCCTGGTTTAATTTCAAAATAATTTTTCTTATTCGTGGACTTCCTAAATCCTTTTCATTGGAGACTTCAAATATTTTTCTTTTTGTTATTTTGTGTTTCTCTCCATAATTTCTATTTTTTTTCAATATTTTCCTTGATTTTATAATATCTTGGTGATTTTTTCTTTAATTTCAAATATTCACTTTATTTCAAGTTTAATTTATTAAATAATTTTTCTTATTCGTGGGCTTCGTAAATCCATTTCCATGGAGTCTTCAAATATTTTTCTTTATTTTTTTTATTAGTTTTCTCTCCTTAATTTCCATTTTTTTCCAATATTTTCCTTGATTTTATAATTTATTTTTATTTCATGATTCTTCTTTCAATTTCCAATTTTTTTTTATTTTCCTCTCACTTCTATTCAAAAAACGTAAATAATTTTCAATTTCCTATTTCACTCCCGCGTACCGTTCGTTACAAGCTGCTGCGAGCTATTTTTTTTTTAATTCGACCGCTTAAAACATATTTACACATCAAGCGCCAAATTGCAACTAAATTGTAAAAATTAACAGCTTTACAGCATCAAGAGTCTTTTGGCGTTCGATGCAACAACGTCTTGCAACATTTGGTGCCTCTCTGCCAACTCCTTTACTCTACTTCCACAACAGCAACAATCAAACCAATTCAGCAAAGGAACAGTTGCAAAAACATAACAACCAGTGCATGATCCCAAAATTTTTTTCATTCCAGCTTAGATGTTGCGAAAAACAATTTTCCCTCCTAACATTTTCTATTTTTTACACAGCAAATTTCACACAAATTTATGCACCTGTTTTATGCTATGTTAAACATATAACTGTTATTAACAGTAGCTGTTATCGCCATGTTAAAAATAGCAGCATTATGGTCACACAGTCTTCAAATGTTAGCGAAAAATGTTTACCATAACATTTTCCACTTTTCCTTAAAAGAAGTTAACAGAAATCAGTCATGCAGGTGCATGGTATGGAAACGGTCTTTTATTAACATAGAGGTGAGAAGCAATTTGGGAGAGAATTCTGTTAGCAAATTGGTGGTGAATTCTGCACTTATGAACGAATGTTTTGAATGAATATTTGAAGAAAGTTGAAAAGTAAAACCAAATTAAATCTTTAATTTTTTTTTCAAGAAACCAGCAAAGAAATAAATGTGAAGTTTCAAAATTTTTCAGGAAGGATTTTGAGTAAGTACTACCAAAATCGTAAATGTGAATTTTGTTTAAGCGTCCCCAAAGAGATAAAGTTCGATTTTTTTAAAGGATTTTTTTGGATTTTCTCTAATCAGAAATTAGAATTTTTTCTAAAAGACTATAAAGTATTTCTAGATTTTTTTACAGTAGGATTTTTTAAGCATCATAAAAGAGATCAACGAGGTCCTAAAATATTAGTTTATTCAATAGAATTTTAAATTTTGTGTAAAGCATTTTGAGGATCTTTAAAGGTGGCAGTTTTAAGATTTTTTCAAAATATCTTGTCCGATTGTATATTAAGGCATTTATCATATTCTATGGATTGTTTTTCAAAGACAATGACTTCTGGATTTCCTAATTTTTTTTCAGGTTGTAAATTTTTTAAGAATTTTTTTCAGAAAAAAAAACTATTTATATATTTCAAAAAATTGAAATAAATTCAAATCGAAATAAACAAACATTTGTAAAGATTTAAAAAAAAAAAAAAAAAAAAATAGGAATATTTTTCCAAATCTTTAAAGAAGAATATATTTTTAAAAGGATTTAAGGAATATATTTCAAAGAATTTTCAAGGGACCACTAATGAATAAATATTTGATTTCAAGAGATTTTTTACAGAAGAATATGATAACATAAACGTGTTTTTTCAAAGAAACGCAGTAGGAAATAACACGTAAAAATGCTATAACTTCGGCCGGGCCGAACCTTGAATACCCTCCACCATTTGGTGCAAATTTAACAATTTTCAAAAAAATAAAATCCCTAAAAATTCTGTTAAAATCTATGTGAAACTTGAAAAAAAAATCGGTGAATAATGTAGCTAAAACCATGAAAATACCGAATATCGGTAGGTGCCGTTATACGAGGCTTATATGGACGTGGACCTGCACATGCCATAAGCTGTAGTATCCATTACGAACTTCAAATACCAAATTTGAAACAATTCCGGTGAATAATGTCGCTAAAATCATCAAAATATCGAATATCGGGAGGTGCCGTTATATGGGGGCCATACGAAAACATGGACCTGCACAGACAATTATCTGTCATAGTCTGTAGTACCCGTTACGAACTTCAAATACCGAATTTGAAACAATTCCGCTGAATAAATTCGCTAAAATCATCAAAATACTGAGAATAGGAATGTACCGTTATATGGGGGCTATACGAAGACATGGACCTGCTTACGCAACTTTTTGTCACAGGCTGTAGTATCCATTTTGAATCTCAAATACCAAATTTTAAACTTTTTCTGTGAATAATGCCGCTTAAGTCATCACAATACCGAATATAGTGGTATATGGTATAGATACCGTTATATGGGGACTATACGAAGGCGAGAACCTGCATAGAAAATTTTCTGTCATAGGCTGTAGTATCCATTACGAACTTCAAATACCTTATTTGAAACAATTCCGGTGAATAATGTCGATAAAATCAGCAAAATACCGAATATCGGGAGGTACCGTTAAATGGGTGCTATACGAAGACGTGGACCTGCACAGACAACTTTCTGTCTTAGGCTGTAGTATCTATTATGAACATTAAATATTAATTTTGAAACAATTCCGGTGAATAATGTTGCTTAAATCATCAAAATACCAAGTATCGGGAGGTGCCATTATATGGGGGCTATACGAAGACGTGGACCTGAACAGACAATTTTCTGTCACAGGCTGTAGTATCCCTTACGAACTTCAAACTCCAAATTTGAGACATTTCCAGTGAATAATGTAGCTTAAATCATCAAAATACCAAATATCGGGAGGTACCATTATATGAGGGCTATACGAAGACGTGAACCTGCACAAACAATTTTTTGTCATAGGTTATAGTACTCACTACGAACTTCAAATACCAAAATTTTAAACATTTGAGTGAGTGAATAATGTCTTTAAAATCATTAAAATACCGAATATCGGGAGGTGCCGTTATATGGGGGCCATACAAAGACGTGGACCTGCACAGACAATTTTCTGTCATAGGCTGTAGTACACATTACGAACTTCAAATACCAAATTTGAGACAATTCCGGTGGATAATGTCGCTAAAATCACCAAAATACCGAATATAGGGAGGTACCATTATATGGGGGCTATATAAAAACGTGGTCCTACTTGACTACATTTTTAATACCAAACGTCCTGCAGATATAATACATATTTGAGTAAAGTCTTATCAACCTACTTTATTTCGTTCGGAAGCCAGAGAGATTTCCACAGATGGATAGACGGACGGACAACGCTAGATCGACATAAAATTTTATGTTAATCGAGAATATATATACTTTGTGGGGTCTAAAATGTATATTTCGAGGTGTTACAAACGGAATGACAAACTTAATATACCCTCCATACTATGGTGGAGGGTATAAAAACAACCTTTATTTATCAGTGGAGAACGATGGTAATGTTTACCAGGGGGTAAGGCTACAAATGAATGTGCGCCACCCTTTTCAAATTACATTTTCAAATTTGATGTTGAGGTCTCTGTTGGTATATGAAATTGAGATGGCTTCGGAAATGTGTACCATAATGGTACGAAAATTACTAAATAGTACTAAATTTGGTATTGGGTGAAGGGATAGGGATAAAGTTCTTAAATTTGATATTCATAGGTCTCTGTGGGTATAGGAAGTAAATTTGTACACGTATACTATAATTGAGGTCTCCCTTGGAGTCTAGGATCGATATATGGAGTAGTTCTAGATGTGTGTACTATAGTTGTACGAGAATTAGTAAATAGTACTAAAATTGGTACTGGGTGATATAATAGAGCTGAATCCTGAAATTTGATATTGATTTCTATGTTGGTGTCTATGATTGAAAAAGGGAGCTGATTTTTAATGTACGTACTATAATTGTACTATATTGTACTAAATTTGGAAATGGGGAAATTTTAGAGCTGAAATCCTGAAATTTGATACGGATGTCATTGCTTTGTGTTTGAGATTGAGTAATGGAGATTGTTTGGAAAATGCTATAATTTAACTATTCGAAAAGTTCTAAATGGTACTAAATTTATTATTGAGTGAAGGGATAGAACTGAAATCCTGAAATTTGATATGGAGGCCGCTGTTAGTACTTAGTTTTGAGGGATGGAGGTGGATTTGTACACATTCGTACTACGATTTTTCGAAATGTACTAAATGGTACTAAATTTGCCGTTGAGTGAATGAATAGAGCTTCAACCCTGAAATTTGATATTCGAGTCACTGTTGGTTTCTAGGATTTAGATATGGTGGTGACCAATTTTTATTCTGAAAAGACGTTGAAATAATTTTGGCCCGAAAAATTGGATGAGGAACCATTGTGCAAGAGTTTAACTAATACGATCTTCGGTACAATACAATTTTTTTTTAAATAAAAATCTAGAAGTTTTAAAGGGTCATAAAACTGTATTAAAAAAATGTTCTTTCTTTGGAATAAATAAAATTAGATTATTATAGACCTTTTCCAAAATTTTTAAGTATTTTTCTTTTCAAGAAATGAAGGTAAGTTTTCTCTAAGAATTTAGTTTCTCCAAAAATTAAAGTGATTTTTTATACTTTGTTATTTTAACGCCATGTTATGAGTTACATTCTGTTAAGCTAAACCAGCTATGTTATATGGTAGCAGAAGAAATCCAACATAAGGATCTGCGCGTTATAAGGAAAATTCCTGCAGGACTCCTGATGAGAATGCTTGTTTTCCTTTCTCATTATTTTTTTTTTTTTGGTTTTTTGTGTTCTTCATTGTCAACATGTCCGTATGTCTGTTTGTTGGTGTTTTAATACAGCTGTCAACAAACATTTCGTTTCTTTTCTGGATATTCCCTTTTTGTACCATTTTACCTCTTTCTTGTTACCGTTTTTTCTTTTCTGCCATGCTTCCAAATCCCCGGCTTTTGTTTTGGTAATTTTCTTTTTTGGAGGTTATAAATGTTGTTGACTTTGCCGTTACAAAGTGGAAACGCGACACATTGTCTGGCATGCAGAGTTGGGGAATTAGTATGCCCTTTAGTGTCGAGGTGTATGTGTGTCTATGAGGGAGTGTATATATGTGTCTGTGTGGTGTATGTATGAACGATACTGTAAATGTTGTCCTAGCACTCAGCCGGTGTTCATGTTTGAGTTTACACACTTGTCCTACCGCAACTTGACATGTATTGTGACATTAGTCTTAAATTATGGGCCAACGAAAAAAAAAATTGAAAAGGAAAGAATGGAATTTATATTTTTTACATGATGGAGAGTTGCCAAGGAGAAAAAAAAATTTTAAAATAACCCATAGGACAAATAAATGAGTATTAATATATAAATTACTGTTTTTAAATATTTTTATAAGTCTCGGAAAAAAATGTCCTCTGAAAAAATTAATATTATCCAAAAATATTCATGTCTCTTGAAAAATATTTAAAAATATAATAAATATTTAAAAAAATATATAAAAATATATCCACGATTTTTGAATATTATTTTAACAAAATATATTAAATAATTCTGGTATAGATAAATATTAAGAAAATACCTAAGCATTCTTTCTAGAAATACTTCCAAAAATATACGCGTTTTTAAAAAAAAAATATTTGAAAAACAATTCCAAAACCTTGGAAAAATACTTTTTAAAAATATCAACATTCTTGAAAAAAGAAATTCTAATTCTTTCGAATTTTTTTTGTTTTTTAAACATCCAAATACTTTGAAAATTACTTTTAATTACACGCCTTTTAAAAATTTTATTTTAAAATATTTTTTTTTGTATTTTAGAAATATACGAAACAACGTCTACCCAAAAAATTTGGAAACTCCAGGTATTTAAAAAAATGTTTTTGAAACAAGGCAGGGGCTTTGAAGAACATTTGCCAAAAATTTTGCAAAAATCGAAATCCTTGCTAAAATATTTTTTAATCCACGTCCTTAGTAAAATATTTATTTTATTTAAAAAAATCCACGCCCATTGATATTTAAAAATCCACGTCCTCTAATTTTTCAAAAATGCTAATCCTTTTAAATCCTTTATCAACCATCCATGTCCTTTGAAAAATATCTATATTCTTGAAAAAAAAAAATTAATTCTTTCGAAATTTTCTTTTTTTTTTAAATATCCAAATTCTTGAAAATTACTTTTTACAACACGCCTTTTGAAAATTTTATTTTAAAAATTTTTTTTCGTATTTTAGAAATATACGAAACAACGTCTACCCAAGAAAATTGGAAGGCAGGGGCTTTGAAAAACGTTTGCCAAAAATTTTGCAAAAATTGAAATCCACGTCCTTAGAAATTTTAAAAATAATTTATTTTATTTAAAAAAAAACCACGTCCATTGATATTTAAAAATCCGCGTCCTCTAATTTTTCAAAAATGCCAATTCTTTTAAATCCTTTTCCAACCATCCACTTCCGTTGAAAAAATATCAACGTCCTTTTTAAAATATGTTTGATATATACATGTCCTTTGAAAAAATAGTCATGGCTTTTGAAAACTATTTTTTAAAAATTAAATTTTTGAAAATTTTTGCAAAACCTTTGAAAAAGTAATTTATAAAATCGACATCCTGTCAAAAATATTCATGGTCTTTTAAAATATTTTTAAAAAGTCCATGTCCTTGCCAAAACGTCTCCTTTGAAAATTATTAATAATCCACATCCACGTCGTTTTAAAAAATATCCATATCTTTTGAAAACTATTTTTATAAAATGTCTAAAAAAAAAAAATAGAAAAACTAGTTCATTGAAAAATATTTTTTATAAAGGCATGTCCTTGAAAAACCTTTTTTTTTATAAATCCAGGTTCTTTGAAAAAATAATTTTCAAATTAACAGTTTAAACATTTTCATGATTTTTTGAAAATTTTTTAAAAAGTTCATGTCTTTGCCAAAACTTTTCCTCTGAAAAATATTATTAATAATACACGTCCTTTACAAAAAATTATCATGTCCTTTGAAAGCTATTTTTAAAATTAAAAAATCTAGTTCCTTGATCTAGTATTTTTTTTAAATCCAGCTCCTTTGAAAAGGAATTTTATAAACCGAGGTCCTGTTGAAAATATTCATGGTCGTTTGAAATATTTATAAAAAATCCATGTCCTTTGAAAACTTTTTTAAAATATCTACATTTTAGAAAAAATTCAAGTTCTTTGAAAAATATTTTTATAAAAACAGGTCTTTAAAAAACATATTTTTTTTTTTTTATTTTAAGGTCTTTTGAAAAAATGGTTTTAAAAATCGACGTCATGTCAAATGTTCATGTTTTTTTAAATATTTGTATTAAGTCCATTTCCTTGTCAAAACTTGTCCTTTGAAAAATATTTTTAATAATCCACATACTTTGAAAAAATATTAATAAAAATCGACATCCTCCGGTAAAATATTTTTAAAAAAATTATTTCCTTGCAATTTTTTTTAAATCATCGTTTTTTAAGAAAATATTTTTAAACAAATTTAAGTCCTTGTAAAAAATAACTTCGACTTGTCAAAAAAAAAAAAATCCTTTGAAAAAATTATTTTTAAAACTCTACTTCGTTTGAACACTTTTTAAAAATCCAAGTCCTTTAAAAAATTTCGTTAATTTAAGTTCCTTAAAAATACTCTGAACTAAAATTAAGATCTTGAATCTAAAATTCTTTGAAATCCTTTGAATAATTATTTGAAATAGGATTCTTTGGAAAGTTTTTTTTAATCCATGTCCTTTAAAAATGTTTTTCTTTTTTTAGGAAAAAAATATTTAAGGATCAGTAAAGTTGGATATTTATACCGACAGAGGGATTATATAAATTGATACGGCCAAAGCATGACTCGTCGAAATAATAGGTTTAGAATCTAGGTTTCTTTGGACCAAATTTTCAAAGAAAATATTTTACTTCATCCTCATATTTTTATCAATGCGAAGTCAGGTACGAAAGGGGACAATACCTGCATCTATCGGCAAAATCGAAAGATACTTTTTTAATTTCCTTTAAGTTTCTTCAATTGTCCAATGTGGATTTGAAAAAATATTTTTTGAGTCGATGTAGGATAAAAAAAATTATTTCTTTAAAGAAAACAAATTTAAAACACCAAAAACGTGGACTTTTTAAAAATATTTTTCCTTTAGAAGTTTTTTTCAAGAAAATGATTTTCTAAAAATATTTTACCGGAGGGTGTCGATTTTTACTAATATTTTTTCAAAGTATGTGGATTTGTACTAATATTTTCAAAGAACAAGTTTTGACAAGGAAATAGATTATATAAAAATATTTAAAAAAACCATGAATATTTGACATGACGTCGATTTTTAAAACCATTTTTTCAAAAGACCTGAAATGTTTCAAAGAACTTGATTTTTTTTAAATGTAGATACTTAAAAAAAAAAAAAAAGTTGTCAAAGGACATGAAAAAAATACTAGAACAAAGAACTAAATTTTTTTATTTTTAAAAAAAGTTTTCAAAGGACATGACAATTTTTTCAAAGCACGTGGTTTATTGATAATATTTTTCAGAGGACAAGTTCTGGCAAAGACATGAACTTTTTAAAAAAAAGATTAAAAAAATAATGAAAATATTTGACAGGACGTCGATTTTTAAAAATATTTTTTTAAAAAGAACCTGGATTAAAAAATGGTTTTTTTAATGACCTGTATTTCAAAAGAAAAAATTAAGAAAAAATTGTCTTTTTTTTCGAAAGATGTCGATATTTTATAAAAATAGTGTTTTTGCCCAATCAATAAATGTGGATTTGAAAAACATATTTTTGAGTCGATCTATGATCATTTTTGTTTTTAAACAGCAAAAAACGTGGACTTTTTAAAAAATATTTTTTTTCGGCGGATAAATGTCTGTTAAAAAAGTTTTTAAAAAGACCAAAATCTCGTAATAATTAAAATCTTTATTTTTTCAAACCACCAGTAGTTTTGGATTTTCTAAATAATATATTATTTTAAGACATCAATAAATGTGTTGTAAAAAAATATTTTTTTAATTTAATAATTTTCTAATAAAAAATCGACCAATTTTTGTTTCATATATTCCAAAAATATTAACCATAAATACAGTTCATTCACCCTTTCACCCTCTCTTTGCAAACATGACAATTTAAGTTCACCCATAAAAGAGGATTGCTGAAAATATTTAGTTCCTTTTTGCTCCATGATTGTCAGAGAATTCCTACGTTGGAAACGGCATTAGAAGCATTGCAACCTCCCTCTCATTGAGTGTTCAGCTATGTGTGTGTGTTTACTCACGTGTGGGTGGATGGGCTGTTGCTTGTGTTTGATGATGTCTCCCTCTCTCTTTGTGCTTGGCATTTTATGTGTGTATTTTATAAATGATGTCTACGGTCTTATCATGTTTTATATTGTGCGGCATCCAAATGATGTTAGCAAAACAAACTAAGCAACCGGCTTTTTGTGCCATGGTCTTTGAAGGTTTTTGTTGTGACTGCTGTTGTTGCTATGACTTAAATTTGGGTTTTTCTTCTCATTCTTCATTTTTTTTGCTCTGTTGTGCTTCGACGATGTTGTTGTGCGCCCTGTGATTTTGTCTTCCCCTACCACCAGAGTTAATAAGTGCTCAAGCAATCATGATAAATCAGTTTTCTACAATGATTTTTCTATTCTTTGCCATGTCTTATGTTGCTGATTTCACTGGGTTGATGTTGATTGCATGCGTACATGCATGGGATTGCTGAAAGATATTGTCATTCAATGTTGCCAACAAATTGAAATGTTGGTAATATGTCAAAGTGGCTGTTAGAGATGCGATGTGTAATGAAGAGGATACATGGAAAACATAAAAGGTTACCTTAAGCCCATATTTTATTATTTATTTAATTTTATTCATATTTTATATTTTAACAAATTTTTTTTTAAATTTGTTTCTCCTCCGTACCATCCTACTTTTAATTTTACCTATCGTTTAATTTTTAAATAATTTCTTTCACTGATTATGGGATTCGATTTTTGGAGAATACTGCATCCTTATTTGGATAAAGACATACGCCCAGGCAATGATTTTGAAAGCAATTTTTCTTCCAAACTGAGAAGACGAACATCAGCTCTAATTATCTACCATTGCCACAGTTTTTAGCAAAACCATCATCAATGCAAATGCAACTCCAACAAATACATATTTGGAGAGTTTAATTAACGGAAAATCATTATCGAACCAAACCAGATTTTGTGGACTACTTTTCCTTTCATTTGATTTTCTTTCAAGTGTTTTCTTTTATATATGTTTGGAAAACATGTTTGGGTTATGATTTTTTTCTCTCGTATCTCAGTTGGCCATTTGGTGTTAAAAAAGTTGTTTAAAATTAGAAATTGAAAGCAAGTCATGATTTTTATGGCAAATAGTGCGGATTGATTGGCGAAATAAACTAATTGGTTTCAAATTCAGCCACTGATATTAATGAGCATAGTCATTTCGGACTGATGGTCGTTTAAAAAA
The DNA here is from genome assembly GCF_030504385.1 of Musca domestica. Lineage (NCBI taxonomy): Eukaryota > Metazoa > Arthropoda > Insecta > Diptera > Muscidae > Musca > Musca domestica. The sequence continues at coordinate 10,945,818 of NW_026712250.1, read as the reverse complement.
ATATTTTTTGTCTCTATTTGTAAATTGTTTTGAAAAAAATATTTTCCTAAAGACTATCCGATCCATAAAAATTGATTTTTCTGAATATTTTTTGAGATATTTTCAAAGACTATGGGAACTGAATTTAGGTATAGTCACTTGTCTTTTACTCTCGGAAGCTAACGCTAAAGGACAAGTGAAGTCAGATATTCTTTTGATCGAAGAGGATCCCCGTGTCAGTTACTAATACATTAATACTAATTTCCAATTGGAGAGTAATTAATTATGCATCAAGGCTAGACAAACATCAACTACCACCGCTCATAGTTTATCCCCGCTCCGCTTCCTCCGCAGAGGGAGGTTGTAGGGGACATGCCAGTGATGTCAATCACTATTCGTTGTTGACTGAGCTCGGGAAGTTAATGGGTAAAGTATCTAGCTTACACAGGTTCCACTTTAGAACTTCTCATAACCCTATGATTCTAGTTTCCAAAAACCATTTGGTACATCAACATATACAACATCAAAGACCCTCACTTTCAATTTCAGATTTCCAGCTCTATTTCCTCCCCAAATACCAAACTTAATACTATTTAGTACTTTTCGTACTTTTTAGTACTGATTTCTAAGTCCCCCGCCATAAATCAATCATACCGCACAAAAGGTGATCCTAATGCCAAATTTTAGACTTTCAACGCTTTTACCCAAATACCAAATTAAGTACTATTTTGTACCTTTCGTACGCCTGCTTGCATTTCCAAACCCAACTCTTATCTTAACCCAAGCCATCTGAAGGGACCCACTCAATTTAGACAACATTTTTAAATTTTCAGATCAATTCGTGCAACCGAAACCAAATTGTACCAAATTTAGTGCCATTTCGAACTGTTGTTACAATTAGAACAAATTTCCAAAAACACCTATTTCAAAATTTTAGCAGCATCAGTTCACAAAATACTAAAAGGAATGAAATTTAATGAGGTATAGTGCTTTTCGTAGACTTTTAGTTAGAATTTCTAAAAATCCAGCCTTATTTCAAGATTTAAATCTTAGCCAATGTAGCCGTTATATTGGGGTGTATACGAACACGTGATTCTGCATGGGCAACTTTTGTCATACGCCATTACAATATTCAAATACGAAACTTGAATAAAATTCGGTCAATAATGTAGGTAAAATCATCAAAATACCGAATATAGGGAGGTATCGTTATATGGGGGCTATATGAAGACGTGAACCTGCACAGACCATTTTCTGTCTTAGGCGGTAGTATCCATTTGGAATACCAAATTTGAAACAATTCCGGTGAATTATGTCACTAAAATCATCAAAATACCGAATATCGGGAGGTTCCGTTATATAAGGGCTATATAATGCGGTGGTCCTGCATGAGTAATTTGTTGTCATATGCTGTGTAACTGTTACGAACTTTAAATACGAAATTTAAAACAATTCCGGTAGAAAAATGTGGCTAATATCATAAAAAACCGAATAAATTGAGGAGCCGATATATGTGGGCTATATGAAAACGTGGTCCAACATAGAAAATGTTCCGTCATAGGTTGTTGTACTCCTTACAAGCTGCTGGTGCTCTAAGTACGTAATTTGAAACAATTCCGGTGAATTTGGTCGCTAATATCATCAAAATACCGAAAATTGGAAGGTACCGTTATATGGGGGCTATACGAAGAAGTGGGTCTACATGCGTAATTTTTATACCCTACACCACATAGTGGTAAGGGTATTATGTCTTTGTGCATTTGTTTGTAACATGGAGAAGGAAACGAGATAGACCCATAGTTACTTTTGAGAACCTTCATAGAATCACTTTCTGAGTCGATTTATGCATGTCCGTCCGTCTGTCCGTCCGTCCGTCCGTCCGTCCGTCCGTCCGTCCGTCTGTCCATGTATTCTTGTGAACAAAATGCAGTTCGCATTTATTATCCGATTGAGATGAATTTTTCCAAACAATATTTTTTTGGCCCAAGGACGAACCCTATTGAAATTGGTGAGAATCGGATCAAATTTAGATATAGCTCCCATATATATCTTCATCCGATTTCGGGTTAAATGTGCACCAAATATCCACTATCAGTCCAAATTACCTGAATTTTGGCACACCCAACCGAGTTCGGCCTAGAAGCAAGTATATCAAATTTGGAGAAAATCGGTTCAGATATAGCTATAGCTCCCATATATATCTTTCATCCGATTTGGTGTTTAAGCCTCTCACATTCGTAATATGCACTCCACAAAAATGATATTTGGTGCTAGATATAAGATGCAGCCCAGAAATAGATGTTTGTAATTTTATCGAAATCGGTTCAGATTTGGATATAGCTCCCATATCTATCTTCATCCGATTTCGGGTTAATTGTGCACCAAATGACCGATATAAGTCCAAATGGACTGAATTTTAGTACATCGGACCAAATTCAGCCTAGAAGCAAGTATATCAAATTTAGTGAAAATCGGTTCAGATATAAATATAGCAATCATATATATGTTTCATCCGATTTAGAATTTTATTCCCATACATTCGTAATATTCACTCCACAACCGTGATATTTGGTACCAGGTATTAGATGGAGCACAGGAATAGCTGTTTTAAATTTTTTTGAAATCGGTTCAGATTTGGATATAGCTCTCATATATATCTTCATCCGATTTCGGGTTAAATGTGCACAAAATGGTCAATATCAGCCCAAATCACCAGTCTAGAAGAAGAAGAAGAATACGTAAAATTTGGAGAAACCCGGTTCAGAGATAGCTATAGTTCGTAAAATGCACGATAGAATTAGATATATTTTGATTTTGTACCAAATATCTCATAGAGCTCTGAAATGCCCTGTATAAACCTTTATACGAGAGCTCTACTAAATATGCATAGTGGTGTGGGGTATCATATAGTCGGCCCCGCCCGACTTTTGAGCTTTCCTTACTGGTTTGACATAGTCTGTAGTACCTATTACGAATCCTAGGTACGAAATTTTAAACAAATCCGGTGAATAAAGGCCCTAAAATCGTTTAAATATCGGGTTGTACCGCTATATGGAGGTTATACGAAGATGTGGGTCTGCATACGCAATTTTTTGTTATAGGCTGTATTTCCCATTACAAATCTTAGGTACGAAATTTAAAACAACTCCGGTAAATAAAGGCCAAAGAATCGTTTAAATATCGAAGGGTACCGTTGTATGTGGACGATACGATATCGTGGAACTATATAGATATTTCATTGAAAAATGTTGCCAAAATCATCAAAATACCGAATATATATGGAGGTACCGTTATATTGGGGATATACGATATCATGGACCTATGTAAACAATTCTCTTTTCAGAGGTTAACTTCTTTTGTTTGTTCTCAGAAAATTTCATTGAAAAATGTGGCTAAAATTATCAAAATACCCAATATCGTGAGGTACCGCTGTATGGGGGATATACGATATCGTCGACCTCTATAGAAAATTCTCTTCCAGAGAGTAAAGAACGTGCAAAGAACTCCTTGTGTTAATTTAAAAGACAATTCCATTGAAAAGTGTGGCTAAAATCATCAACATACCGATTATCGGGAGATACTGTTGTTGGGACCTCGTGGATCGATATAGCCCATCTTCGAATTTGACCTGCCTGCAGACAAAAGACAGATATGTGCAAATTTAGCTTCCTATCTTAATTCGTTTTGGCTGTAGCGTGATTAGAACAGACGGGCGGAAGGACGAACAGGGCTAAATCGTCGTAGAATTTTACGCTGATGAAGAATATATATACTTTGTCATGTCTAAAATTATTATATCGATGAGTTAGAAACAGCATGACGGACTTAATATCCTCTCCATACTATGTAGGGTATAAAAATTATGGTGGAGAGTATAAAAATGTGGCCATATATATGTTATACTTAATATACTCTCCATACTATGTAGGTTATGAAAATTATGGTGGAGGGTATAAAAATGTGACCATATATATGTTATACACCCATGGCTCAATGAGAAAGGTTGCTCAACTTCAAGAATCTAGGAAAAATTCAACTCTTTACCGGAGTCTTATAGTGCCAAATAGACTTTTTTTGGGGAAAAACTACAAAACATGAATGGAATGTTGGGGTTATTCCAGAATGATTTACAGAATAGGGGCACAAAAAAAATGTGTTTAGGAGGTAGTTTTGTTCTACCTTCTGTAAATATGCAATGGATACACCTCTATCAAAAATACTTAATTCTGTTCAAACCTTACAAACAAAATTTTGATTGTTTTCTCACATCTTGCCTTGCACAACGTAACTTAAATATGCGAATTTTATTTGTTTTTATTTTGGCAGCCACTACCACTCCGTACAAATGGTCCGTTGCGTTGCGGCCTAAGCCAACAAACATTTTTGTCTCATAACTGTCTCCATATGTAGTCTGATCCAACAAGCCAACATACACCATACATACAAATTACTGTAGTCGTTGTTGCTGCTGTGTCTGTTATTTATAGTTGTTGTTGTTTTCGTTTTTTTTTTAATAATAAATATAGTTCACCTAGTTTTTTTTACTGCATTCATAACAAGTTGCATTGCGTTGGCAGTTGGTCATTGCGACAGGTTTTCCCAGTCACTTAGAGGTTTGCTGTTGTTTATCTTTTCACAGATTTTGTCAGTAAACCGCAAATGGAGTTTGGGAAAGATAGAGTGATAGTGTGTGTGAAAGATAGAGAGGGAAAGAGAGAGGGGAGTAATGAAAGCTTTAGTGGAAAAACATGTTGCAATAGTTTCGCTGTTATTTTTTGAGCCATTTGTTGATTTAGTTAGCGTTTATTTGCAGTGAAATGAAATCGAGTGAAAACAGTATTCCAAATACAGTGGGAAGTGGTTAATGTGCACTAACTCTTATTCTAACTCTCTCTCTCTCTCATTCTCTTTGTGTAATTTTAAGAAATACATGGTGCAATGGTTTTAGATCAGTTGTGTAGGTAACTATATGTTTGATTGATTCTCAAAAGCAGGTTTAGGGATATATTGGTTTATTTAATTATTATGAAGAGAAATAGAGGACGCGAAAAGTTTGCTTTGCTCTCTCCTTCTTATATGTGTATTTTTATACCCTCCACCATAGTATGGAGGGTATATTTAGTTTGTCATTCCGTTTGTAACACCTCGAAATATACATTTTAGACCTCACAATGTATATATATTCTTGATCACCATAAAATGCTATGTCGATTTAGCAATGTCCGTCCGTCTATCCGTCTGTGGAAATCACTTTAGCTTCCGAACGAAATGAAGTAGATTGATAAAATTTTACTCAAATGTATATTATGTCTGCAGAACTTTTGGTATTGAAAATGGGCCATGTAGATCCACGTTTTGGTATAGCCCCCATATAATGGTACCCTCCGATATTCGGTATTTTGAGGATTTAAGCGACATTATTCACCGGAATTGTTTCAAATTTGGTATTTGAAGTTCGTAATGAATACTACATCCTAAGGTAGAAAATTGTATGTGCATGTCCACGTCTTCGTATAGCCCCCATATAAAGATACCCCCCGATATTCGGTATTTTGATGATTTTAGCAACATTACTCACCGGAACTGTTTCAAATTTGGTATTTGAGGTTCGTAATGAATACTACAGTCTATCACAGAAAATTGTCCGTTTAAGTCCACGTCTTCGCATAGCCCCCATATAACCTCCATTTTTTCGGTATTTTGGTGAATTAAGCGACATTATTCACCGGAATTAATTCAAATTTGATATTTGAAGTTCGTAATGGATACTACAGCCTATGACAGAAAATTGTCTCTGTAGGTCCTCGTCTTCTTATAGCCCCCATATAACGGTTCCTCCCGATATTCGGTATTTTGATGATTTTAGCGACGTTATTCATCTGAATTGTTTCCAATTACGTATTTAGAGTTAGTGATGGGAACCATAATCTGTGGCAGAAAATTGTTTATGCAGGTCCAGGTCTTCATATAGCCCCCATATAACCTCCTTTTTCGGTATTTTGATGATTTTAGCTTCACTATTCACCGGAATTGTTTCAAATTTGATATTTGAAGTTCGTAATGGATATTACATCCTATGACAGAAAATTGTCTGTGCAGGTCCAGGTCTTAGTATATTCCCCATATTCAGTACCTCCCGATATTCGGTATTTTGATGAATTTAGCGACATTATTCACCGGAATTATTTCAAATGTGGTACTTGAAGTTCGTAATGAATACTACAGCCTCGGACAAAAATTGTCTGTGCATGTCCACGTCCTCGTAAAGGCCCCATATATCAGTACCTCCCCTTATTCGGTATTTTAATGATTTTAGCGACATTATTCACCGGAATTTTTTCAAATATGACATTTGAAGTTCGTAATGTATACTACAATTTGTGACAGAAAATTTTCTATGCAGGTCCACGTCTTCGTATAGGCCCCATATATTAGTACCTCCCTACATTCGGTAGTAGGTCTTCAACCACTAGACCGGTAAGGACGATATTAGGTACAATACGTCTATATTCGGGATTTTTAAAGTTTTGACAGAATTTTTTAAGGATTTTCTGTTTTGAAAATTTCTAAATTCGTTCCAAATGGTGGAGGGTATTCAAAGTTCGGCCCGGCCGAACTTACTGCTTTTTAACTTGTTAAGCACTAGAATTCCACCCTCAGTTATATGGTTAGAGGAGTATACATCATTTTATAGGGCCAAAACGTGCCTCATCGAAATAACGGCTTCCGACCCTAAATCTCTTTGGACCAAATTATTTTAGCGCATTTGGAGTCGATCTAGCAATGTCCGTTTGTCTGTCTAGTGCGCAAGATAACTGTCGAGGGCAGAATATGATATGGTCCAAACTTGGTACATCGTAATATTATTATCAAACCTAGATCATGTTGGGAGATGGGCAATTCAGGTCCACTCCTACTGGTAACTCCTCCAATGTATCGGTCCACTCCTTGTGGTACCACCCCCACAAAAGGTCAACATTTTGAATAACCAAATCGATCATAAAATGCGAAATAAACAGCAGACTCTATTGAAACTTCACACATCCCAATACTTTATTTAACGTACGCTCTCGGTGTGAGGGTGGAAGAGATCAGCGCATGGCTACTGATTACAAAACCCACTAGGGACAAATTTAAATATTAAACGAATCTCTTCTAATTCGGTTTAAGTAAATATTTATCCCAACAAAAGATCTAATGTGGATGTGGAATTTATTGGCCAAATCCTTCCGATACTCCCACAAAAGGGCAACTTTTTGATTAACAATTATTTGCATAAAATCAGAAAAAAATTTAGAGCGTTTTTCAACATTTTTGACTTCTTGGCGTTTAAATAAGATATAGATTTTTGATATCTTCTAGAACCTATAGTAGAATTTTATGACATATAATTTTGAAGAATATTTTCGCTTGCTATGATTCTGCCTAAAGGGAGTCTTTGGTCATATTTTAAAAAAAAAAAAAGATCCAAAAAGACCCCTTTTTTGTATCGCTTGAGGGTTAACATTTTCAACCAAAATTGGCCTCTTTTTGGTATCAGCAATATTGTCGAAGACACCATATGCCCAAAATGCGAGGGTTCCCAGGAATCTTTGTCCGAAAATTTCAAAAAATTATGAAAGATGTGGGATTTTACCTCCTCTATTTAGGTTAATTTTCGATGTAAGCTTTCAGAACGCCGAGGCACGTTTTTTTTTTCATTTTTTAGCTCTACTTTAATAATTTACGAGATTTTTTCTGAAATTGTTGAAAACATTGAATATTGTCGCACAGTGTAATTCTCTTGCCCACCTTGTATCGGCATTCAAGATATGTGGAACATTTAAAGTGGATTTTGGGTATGTGCTACTTTTTAAAGCTCATTGGCATTTTCCAGAATTATATATTTTGGCTCATTGTTGTAAAAAAAAAATATTTTTAAAAAATCCTAGTCTAATTGTTGATTGAAAAAAAAAATATTTTTAACAATTCTAAGTCTAATTGTTGATTGAAAAAAAAAAAAATATTTTTAAAAAATTAACGTCTAATTGTTGATTGAAAAAAATATTTTTAAAAAATCTAAGTCTAATTGTTGATTAAAAAAAAATATGTTTAAAAAATCCACGTCTAATTGTTGATTGAAAAAAAAATATTTTTAAAAAATGCACGTCTAAAAAATACTCGTCTAAAAATATTTTAAAAAACCACGTCTAATTGTTGATTGAAAAAAAAATTAAAAAATCCACGTCTAATTGCTGAATGAAAAAAAAAATAAATTAAAAGTAACGTCTAATTGTTGATTGAAAAAAACAATATTTGTAAAAAAACCACGTCTAATTGTTGATTGAAAAAAAATAAAAATTAACGTCTAATTGCTGACTAAAAAAAATATTTTTAAGAAATCCACGTCTAATTGTTGATTAAAAAAAAAATTGATTGAAAAAATATTTTTGAAAAATCCAATTCTAATTGTTGGTTGAAAAAAAATATTTTTAAAAAATCTAAGTCTAATTATTGATTGAAAAAAAAATATTTTTAAAAAATCTAAGTCTAATTATTGATTGAAAAAAAAAATATTTTTAAAAAATCTAAGTCTAATTATTGATTGAAAAAAAAAATATTTTTAAAAAATCCACGTCTAATTGTTGATGAAAAAAAAATATTTTTTTAAAAAAAAAACACGTCTAATTGTTGATTGAAAAAAAAAATATTTTTAGAAAATCCACATCTAATTTTTGATTGAAAAAAATATTTTTTAAAAAATCTATGTCTAATTGTTGATTGAAAAAAAATATTTTTGAAAAATCCGCGTCTAATTGTTGATTAAAAAAAAATATTTTTAAAAAATCCAAGTCTAATTATTGATTGAAAAAAATATATATTTTAAAAATACAAGTCTAATTGTTGATTAAAAAAAATTAAAAAAATCCACGTCTAATTGTTGATTGAAAAAATATTTTTAGAAAATCAACGTCTAATTGTTGATTGAAAAAAAATATTTTTAAAAAATCCACGTCTAATTGTTGATTGAAAAAAAAAAAATAAAAATCCACGTCTAATTGTTGATTGAAGAAAAAAAAACAATAAAAATTCACGTCTAATTGTTGATTGAAAACAAAATTAAAAAATGTGCTAAGCAATGAAACATTTGATGAAAAAAAGCTATGGTAGAAGAGCGAGAGTGAGTGAGAGCGAAAGGGTTGAAAGGAATTTTTTTCATGTCTTTCTAACCTCTCACCAAAAACTCACTTTTATTAAATTGAAATATTTCTGTGCCTGACAAAAGACAAAGCAAAAATGCGTTGCATACTTTCAGGCATGCCATATTTTTTTTTTAATATATATTGCCTTTCCTACAGCCACAATTCCTCTAATTTAAATTGAAATTAGCAGCTCATGAAACTCACATTTCAACTCGTTTAAACTGCAATTGTGTGCGACTTGTGCGTGCTTTTTTGGCACACAGGCCAGACTAAGTGTCAGCGACAAATGTCGCATAAATTAACTGACTCGGAAAAATCTTGTCAAATAGAGCAAAAATTTTAAAATGATTTATGGAATATTTTCACATAAATACTGAAAAGTGACAAATAATGGCGGAGTGGAAAACGAAGTTTATTAGAAATATACCCGAGCTGCCAAATATATAAAGAAAATTTAAAATAAATGGATTTTGAAATTGATATTGGGTAAGGAATTTTTTAGGAATTTCATAGAGGCTCAAAGTTTTTGAAAGAAAAAATCCCAGCTCGAAAATGGAAGAAAAATATCTAAAATTCTCAAAAAAAATATCTTGGCTTCTTCTAGAGAGAAGATTTTCTAATTTTCGGGGGTAGAACACTTTCTGGTCATCTCTGAAAAAAGGCGTTCTAGGGCAGATGACCTTATAGTCGTCTATTCTTGAAGATATTATGGTCTTCTATAGCAGAAGATCCTATGAAATCCTACAACAGAAGATTTTCTATGGAAACGAACGTTCTGGCCCTCTGTAGAAAAAGTTCTTCTTGCCTTCTATGGTAGGAAAAGTTCTAATCTTCATTGATAAATGCTTTCCTTGTCATTAATGTAAGAAACCCCTCTGATCTTCCTTCTGCAGAAAAGCTTATGGCCTTCTATAACCGCGGACCTTCAATAGTTTAAAAATCGCCTTATGGTCTTATATGCTATAGGACCTTCTAGTCATGTCTGTGACAAGACCTTGTAGTATTCTTGGCCGGAAGTCATATAGTCTTCTATCCCTGAAGTTGATTCGGCCTTCTATGGCGGAAAACCCTATGGGGACTTCCAGTATTCTTGGTCAGGAAACTTATAGTCATCTATCCCTGAAGATGATTTTGCCTTCTATTGCGAAAAACCCTATGGGCTCCTATAACAGAAGATTTTCTTTGGAAACAGGAAATCTGTCATTTTTTAGAAGAAGTTCTTCTTGTCTTCTTCGGCGATAGCAGATTTCCTTGCCATCAATGAAAGAAAACATCCTGGTCTTCTATCGCCGAAAGTCAGGTCAGGGAACTTATAGTCATCTATTTCTGAAAATGATTTGGCCTTCTATGGCAGAAAACCCTATGGGACCTTCCAGTATTCTTGGTCAGCAAACATATAGTCATCTATTCCTGAAGATGATTTTGCCTTCTATGGCGGACAACCCTATGAGCTCCTATAACAGAAGATTTTCTTTGGAAACTGGCAATCTGTCGTTTTTTAGAAGAAGTTCTTCTAGTCTTCTTCGGTGATAGCAGATTTTCTTGCCATCAATGAAATAAAACATCCTGGTCTTCTATCGCCGAAAGACCTTCTAGTATTCTTGGTCGGGGAACCTATAGTCTTCTATCCCTGAAAATGATTTGGCCTTCTATGGCGGAAAACCCTATGGGACCTTCTAGTATTCTTGGTCATGGAACTTATAGTCATCTATCCCTGAAGATGATTTTGCCTTCTATTGCGGAAAACCCGTGGGCTCTTATAACAGAAGATTTTCTTTGGAAACAGGTAATCTGTCGTTTTGTAGAAGAAGTTCTCTGGTATTCTTCGGTGATAGCAGATTTCCTTGCCATCAATGAAAGAAAACATCCTGGTCTTCTATCGCCGAAAGTCAGGTCAGGGAACTTATAGTCATCTATCTCTGAAGATGATTTTGACTTCTATGGCGGAAAACCCTATGGGACCTTCTAGTATTCTTGGTCAGGGAACTTATAGTCATCTATCCCTGAAGATGATTTTGCCTTCTATTGCGGAAAACCCTGTGGGCTCCTATAACAGAAGATTTTCTTTGGAAACAGGTAATCTGTCGTTTTGTAGAAGAAGTTCTAGTATTCTTGGTCAGGGAACTTATTGTCATCTATCCCTGTCATCTATCTTCTGTGCGGAAAACCCTGTGGGACCTTCTAGGACCTTCTAGTATTCTTGTTCAGGAAACATATAGTCTTCTCACCCTGAAGATGATTTTGCCTTCCTATAGCAGAAGATTTTCTTTGAAAACAGGTAATCTGTCGTTTTGTAGAAGAAGTTCTTCTGGTCTTCTTCGGTGATAGCAGATTTCCTTGCTATCAATAAGAGAACATCCTGGTCTTCTATCGAAACTTTTGTGGTTCAATGATCTCCTTCAAAAAATTCCATTTAAAATTTTTGTCAGTGTACCCCATTCTCAATCTTTTGTGTGTCACCTGAAATCGTTAACAAAAATCTGCATACCCTACCCTGCAAAAGATACAAGCTGGCAATAAGGATATCCGTTCTGGTGTGCCTCTGTATGTGCATAACGAATCCATTCCATCATCCTTTCTTAACTTTGTTCGATACATCGAAATTCTTTTCCAGATTTTACAACAACAACAACAAATGGAGAGGGCAATTATAACTAACATTTTCGGTACAGGAGAGTATTGGAAATCGAATTTCAATTTAAAATTCTTATCAGCGACATCGTTGTTGTTCTCGTTGTTGTGGATGGTAATACCGATGCTCCAGCTCCAAAGGAGGAAATATGCCAAAAAGAGTAAAGCATTACGCTGCTTGAAATTGAGGAAATGAAACTTTTTTGGAATCGTGAATACAAATTGAATGAGCGACCGATTGAAAGAATTGGGTGAAGATATAACTGAACGGTTCTGCATGGTTAAAATCCTTTCATTGTCCTGGTTTACCTTTCAGTATGCAGTATATATCAAAGACACTTAACTGTTTTATGGGTGGAGGATAAATGGGAAGTGAATGTGAGTCAAAAGAATTCATTTATTGTGGATAAACCAACGGCAATGAATATTTAAAGTAACTGGAGTAGATGTATTATAGCAAATTCAGAATAGTTTGAGGAAGGGAAAGATAAGAGAGAAAATGAGAAAGGAAGAACTGAAAATTTATTATGGAAAAATGTTTGACAATATCGATTTTTTCAACAGAAAAAATTACTATCGATAATTTTTTATGCGAAAAAGTTATTATCGATAATTTTTCTATGCGCAAAAATTATTTTAATAATTTTTCTATGCGCAAAAATTATTATCGATAATTTTTCTATGCGCAAAAATTATTATCGATAATTTTTCTATGCGCAAAAATTATTATCGATAATTTTTCTATGCGCACAAATTATTATCGATAATTTTTCTATGCGCACAAATTATTATCGATAATTTTTCTATGTGGAAAAGTTTTTATCGATAATTTTTCTATGCGGAAAAATGATTATCGATATTTTTTTTTGTGGAAAAATTATTATCGATAATATTTCTAAACAGAAAAATTATTATCGAAATTATTTCCAGACAGAAAAATTACTATCGATAATTTTTCTAGATAGAAAAATTATTACCGATAATTTTTCTAGATAGAAAAATTATTATCGATAATTTTCCTAGACGGAAAAATTATTATCGATAATTTTCCTAGACAGAAAAATTATTATCGATAATTTTCCTATACAGCAAAATTATTATCGATAAATTTTCTATACAGAAAAATTAATATCGATGATTTTTCTATACAGAAAAATTACAATCGATAATTTTTCTATACAGAACAAACGATTATCGATAGTAATAGACAGACAAAATATTATCGATAATTTTTCTAGACAGAAAAATTTTATCGATAATTTTTCTAAACAGACAAATTTTTTTCGATAATTTTTCTAAATAGAAAAATTATTATCGATAATTTTTCTAAATAGAAAAATTATTATCGATAATTTTTCTATACAGAAAAATTATTATCGATAATATTTCTATACAGAAAAATTATTATCGATAATTTTTCTTCACAGAAATATAAATAAAATTATTATCGATAATATTTCTTTACAGAAATATAAATAACGATAATTTTTCTATACAGGAAAAAACGATAATTTTTCTAGACAGAAGAATTTTTATCGATAATTTTTCTAGACAGAAAGATTATTATCGATTATTTTTTTAAATATAGAAATAATTATCGATAATTTTTTTGGACAGAAAAGTTATTATCGATAATTTTTCTATACAGATAAATTATTATCGATAATTTTTCTATGCGGAAAAATTACTATCGATAATTTTTCTAGACAGAAAAGTAATAATCGATAATTTTTCTATGCGGGAAAATTATTATCGGGACAGAAAAATTATTATCGATATCCATCTATCCGAAAAAAATAATACCTAATTTTTCCATGCATAAAAATTATTATCAATAAGTTTTCTAGGCAAAAAAAATCATAATCTATAATTATATACCATCGATAATTTTTCGATACGGAAAAATTATTATCGTTATTTATTAGATACGAAAAATTATTATCGATATACAAAAAAATTACTATCGTTAATTTTTCGAGGCAGAAAAATTATTATCGATATTTTTTCTAGACAGAAAAAATATTATCGATAAGTTTTTTAGACAGAAAAATTATTATGGATAATTTTTCTAGACAGAAATATTATTATCGATAATTTTTCTAGACAGAAAAATTATTATCGGAAATTTTTCTATACAGAAAAAAATATTATCGATAATTTTTCTATGCGAAAAAATTATTATCGTTAATTTTTCAAGAAAGTAAAATTATTATCTATCGATAATATTTCTAGAGAGAAAAATTATTATCTATCGATAATTTTTCTCAATAAAGAAAAATTATTATCGATAATTTTTCGAGACAGAAAAAAAAGTATCAATAATTTTTCTGTACAGAATTATTATCGATAATTTTTCGATACAGAAAATAATTATCAAAAATTTTCTGTGCGGAAAAATTATCATTGAAAAATTTTCTATGCGGAAAAATTATTATCGATATTTTTTCTAGGTGGAAAAATTATTATCGAAAATTTTTTTAGGCGGGAAAATTATTATCGATAATTTTTCTATGCGGAAAAAATATCATTGGTAATTTTTTTATGCGGAAAAATTACTATCTATAATTTTTCATTACAGAAAAATACTATCGATTTCTTCTGCAGAAAATTTTCTTCTACTGAAAAATTGTACCGATTATTTTTTTTTTTGCACACAAATTATTATCGCTAATTTTTCTTTACAGAAAAATCACAATTATCGATAAATTTTCTAGACAGGAAATTTTTTATCGATATCGATAATTTTTGTATGAGAAAAAATTGTTATCGTTAATTTTTCTAGACAAAAAATCTTTTATCGATTTTTTTCTAGACAAAAAAATTTCGATAAGCTGAAAAGAATATTATCGATAATTTGTCTAGACTGAGAAAATATTACAGATAATTTTTCTAGACTGAAAAATTATTACCGATAATTTTTATATGTTAGAAAAAAAACTGAATGTATATTTTCATCTAATTTCCCACGTGGAACTCTATTTTTGTGCAACAAAGTTTTCATAAACTTTTTAATTTAATTTTTTTTTTCGAAAAATTTCCTCTGGTCTATCAAAGTTCATTTGCACCAAAAAATTCCCATTTGCCGAATAACACAATCTAAATAAGTGCTCGACATTTTCGGCTTGTGTTCATTAGTCTTTGTCACATTTTGAACGAAACTAAAATAACAACATTTTCAAAAGTCAAAAACCTCGAAACCTAACATTCAGAATAACAAATGGCCACAATTGTGCCAAAACGAAACGAAAATGCCAGGATACTGCAAAGCAAACACGGCATGAAGTCCAGTCGGCAAGTCTGTCATAGATTATGCACCCCCATGTTGTTGTAGTTTTTCTTGGAACTTAGAATGTTCGTTTCAGTTTCCTGGGGAGCCAGAAGTTTGCTGTTGTCAACTTTGTAGTACAAATTAACATTGGTCTGTTGTGCTGTGTCATGAGGAGGTTTTTTTCGTTAAACGACAGTGGTTTGAAATATTAAAGGCAGGAATGTAGTCAAAGGGTAGAGGATTGTAAAATGTCTTCGTATACCTTTAATACGGAAAACTTAGGTCTGCTAGCTTCGAAGTCACTGTTCTTGGTTTTTGGTTTTCCATTTCTTGCTTTTCCATCTCCCACAAATTTGTTGGAATTTATTTTCGACCAAAACAAAATTAAAAAAGAGAAAACATGGTTAATAAAAACAATGTTGCCCCTTCCCCTATTTCCTTTCCCAGTCTGTGCAATTTTGAGTGTCAATTGTGCTGGGTATGTGTGTGTACTCTCCATGCTTCTAAGAGGCTTGTATGGAGGTATGTGTGTCAAGTGTGTGGTCCTACCATGGTTTAAGAAGTTTCCTTTCCTTTATCGAAAAACAAATGTTTTTTGCCTTTTGTCTTTGGCTAGTTCAAGTCAAGTCTTAGTCTTGAGAACCATGAAAAAATAGGCCAACAATTTATTCTTCGTGTTTTTGTTACTGTAACATACACACCACAACTAACGGTCCATGGTGCTCCCCCAGTTTCAAAGTCTCATTCTCAAGTAGTTACAAATGTGTGTAAGACTCACACACACACACTTTTAACTAATTGAGAATGAGACTCAGAAACTGTGGGAGCACAATGGACCCTTAGTTGTGGGGTGTCTGTTACAACAAAAACTGTCCCACCTGTCCCTCTTTCCTCAAGATTTTTCTCACCAAAAACTCATCAAACCACCTAAAATTTGTATTTCTTTTTGTTTCTTAACCTCTCTACGTCTGCCGGTCTTCCCTTTTGTTATTTATTTAAGGACATTTCTTGCAATAACAGAATATCACCTTCCTTGCTCTTCCGGAGCCAACACCTTGCCAAGAAAAAACAAAGCACCGAGAACCACTTAGAAAACACTTGTTTTCTCAAGGAAAACCAACAATCAAACTGGGTGAAGCAGATTAAGGACACCCTGATAGGGCACTGATACTTCTGGCAGGAACTTTCAACGATGCTCGATGAAGAAGAAGCAGAAGATGAAGGTGTTGCCGCCACAAAAGGTGTTAAAAAGTTAGTCGTGCTTGAGTTACACAATGCCCTGGCTGTGTGCCGGATCACACAAAGACATTTTATGGCTCATTACACCGATTACTTGGCACAAGGATAGAGAGAGAGGGCGAGCGAGGGGTGTTATGACAAAACCCAAGGCAAACATTATTAAATTCTTGTAATGTGTCTGTACTCTTGTCTCAATTTCCCCTCCTGGTGTTTATTGCTCACAAAATGTCATCAAATCGATGATGACGATGATGATATCATTCGAAAACGAAAATCTTCCATTATAGAACATCCATTCGATTGTAATGCTAGTTTTATAGCTTTGGGGTTGCTCATGTAGTGTCTGGCGTGATAGCAAGACATGCGATAATATGTGGTAACATTAAGCGTTATTAAAGACAATGTTGCCTAAATGCCGACAATTGTTAACCAAAGGCAGCAAATCCTGGTTGGTAATTATTTTGAAGAGAAGATTATAAAAAAGGTTCAACAGTAAATTTTATTGAAGATAAGTCGATAACAGCTTTCCTAAAAATACAAATTTTATATCAAATTATAGATAACAACTATTCTCTTTGTCGATAACCACCAAAATTATCGACGATAAATTTTCCGTATAGAATAAACTTGTTCTATATGAAAAATTATTGATAATAATTTTTCGGTACCGAAAAATGATCGTTAGTAATTTTTGCGTCTCGAAAAACTATCGATAATAATTTTTCGGTTTCGATAAAAACATCGATAATAATTTTTCGTATCGAAAAATTATCGACATTAATTATTCTCGTTCGAAAAATTATCGATAATAAATTTTCGCACATGAATATTGTCGATTATTATTTTTCCGCATAGGAAAAATTATCGATAAAATTTTTCCGCATAGGAAAAATTGTCGATAATAGCAATTTTTCCATTATTTGTCCATCCATACAGTAAAGAAAATTAATAATTTTTCCGTAAAGGAAAAAATAAACGATAATAATTTTTCCGAAGAGAAAAAAATAAACGATAATAACTTTTCCGTAAAGGAAAAAAATAAACGATAATAATTTTTCCGTAAAGGAAAAAAATTATCGATAATAATTTTTCCGTAAAGGAAAAAAATAATCGATAATAATTTTTCCGTAAAGGAAAAAAATTATCGATAATAATTTTTCCATAAAGGAAAAAAATAATCGATAATAATTTTTCCGTAGAGGAAAAATTATCGATAATAATTTTTCCGTAGAGGAAAATTATCGATAATAATTTTTCCGTGGAGGAAAATTATCGATAATAATTTTTCCGTGGAGGAAAAATTATCGATAACAATTTTTCCGCATAGGAAAAATTATCGATAATAATTTTTCCGCTTAAATTATTGGAAAAATTATCGGTAATAATTTTTCCGCTTAAATTATCGGAAAAATTATCGATAATAATTTTTCCGAATGGAAAAATTATCGATAATAATTTTCCCGTATAGGAAAAATTATCGATAATAAGTTTTCCGTATAGGAAAAATTATCGATAATAAGTTTTCCGTATAGGAAAAATTATCGATAATAACTTTTCCGTATAGGAAAAACTTATCGATAATAATTTTTCCGTATAGGAAAAACTTATCGATAATAATTTTTCCGTATAGAAAACTTATCGATAGCAACTTTTCCGTATAGGAAAAATTATCGATAATAATTTTTCCGTATAGCAAAAATTATCGATAATAATTTTTCCGTATAGGAAAAATTATCGATAATAATTTTTCCGTATAGGAAAAATTATCGATAATAATTTTTCCGTATAGGAAAAATTATCGATAATAATTTTTCCGTATAGGAAAAATTATCGATAATAATTTTTCCGTATAGGAAAAATTATCGATAATAATTTTTCCGTATAGGAAAAATTATCGATAATAATTTTTCCGTATAGGAAAAATTATCGATAATAATTTTTCCGTATAGGAAAAATTATCGATAATAATTTTTCCGTATAGGAAAAATTATCGATAATAATTTTTCCGTATAGGAAAAATTATCGATAATAATTTTTCCGTATAGGAAAAATTATCGATAATAATTTTTCCGTATAGGAAAAATTATCGATAATAATTTTTCCGTATAGGAAAAATTATCGATAATAATTTTTCCGTATAGGAAAAATTATCGATAATAATTTTTCCGTATAGGAAAAATTATCGATAATAATTTTTCCGTATAGGAAAAATTATCGATAATAATTTTTCCGTATAGGAAAAATTATCGATAATAATTTTTCCGTATAGGAAAAATTATCGATAATAATTTTTCCGTATAGGAAAAATTATCGATAATAATTTTTCCGTATAGGAAAAATTATCGATAATAATTTTTCCGTATAGGAAAAATTATCGATAATAATTTTTCCGTATAGGAAAAATTATCGATAATAATTTTTCCGTATAGGAAAAATTATCGATAATAATTTTTCCGTATAGGAAAAATTATCGATAATAATTTTTCCGTATAGGAAAAATTATCGATAATAATTTTTCCGTATAGAGCCGTATAGGAAAAACTATCGATAATAAAGTTATCGATAGTAATTTTTCCGTTACAAAAATGTTTTCCTCATAAAATATTCTTTAAAAAATCCACGTCTCGAAGGCTCTTCAAAAAAATTTTTCTAAAAAAAATTCACGTCTCGAAGGCTCTTCAAAAAATTTTCTAAAAAAAATTCACGTCTCGAAGGCTCTTCAAAAAAAAATTTTCTAAAAAAAATTCACGTCTCAAAGGCTCTTCAAAAAAAAATTTCTAAAAAAAATTAACGGCTCGAAGGCTCTTCAAAAAATATTCTTTAAAAAATCCACGTCTCGAAGGCTCTTCAAAAAGTATTCTTTAAAAAATCCATGTCCCAAAGGCTCTTCAAAAAATATTCTTTAAAAAATCCACGTCTCGAAGGCTCGTCAAAAAAAAAAAAATCTTTAAAAAATCCACGTCTCGAAGGCTCGTCAAAAAATAAAAAAAAATCTTTAAAAAATCCACGTCTCGAAGGCTCTTCAAAAAATAAAAAAAAGATTCTTTAAAAATTCCACGTCTCGAAGGCTCTTCAAAAAATATTCTTTAAAAAATCCACGTCTGGAAGGCTCTTAAACAAAATTAAAAAATGTAAAAAAGGCCTCACTGCGTATAGAGAGGCAATATTTTTTATTACAAAACACATACAATCACAAAATAATTTTGAATTTCTCTGCCTAGTCCTGCCGTAGAATCGTTAGAAATACATTTAAAAGTTATTATCGATAGGTTGACTGTGCAAGAGTGTTGTGAAAGTCACTTCGCTTTGCAATAAACTAATTTATAATACATTTTCTTTTAAGCAAAGTTTTCCGGAATGCCATTTATTTTCTAGGGACATACATACATTCATACAAATGTGCATCCATATGTAATTACATATGTATTCATATACATTTATAATCTTCGAATAAGTGAAACTTTAGCCAGTTCCTGAGAAATATTGTCGACAAAAAATATTTGAAAATTACAAAATTAATATTTAAAATATGGTTCGGCAACAAAATATGCCCACCCACTCACAGACTCACGTACACAGCCATGAAAGGGACGAGCAGATACTTTGAAATATTGTGGAACTTGTGGATATGTTATGAACTCTTAAAAGTTAATGGGCAATTCTAAGTACTCACAGACACCAACACATACAAATTCTCATGCATGTGACCCTGATCTCAGGTCACTTGAAATGAGAGGGCGTTTTTGCCATGGCCAGGACAGTGTGTTCCTGAAGTTTCATAAATTCTCGACATTTATTTGGATAAGTGGTTCCAGAGATGGGAGTAAGATGGAGAGGGAGGGAGGGAGATGGGAGAGGAGGTGGATGGCCTACTTGGGTTTTATGTTATGATCGATTATTTTAATGGCTTTGGTAAGAGGACATTCGAAGAACTTAATATTTTATAAATCTTGGCAGGTGAGGTATGCCATGGAGTGCAGACACAGGACATTTCAATTTTAATTGGTAATTTAAATTAAAATTAAATATTTGCAAATGTATTGATGGGTTTACGTCATTGCTTGTCAGTCACTCATCTGAATCTCATAGGTAAATATTAATTTGTATCTTATATTCGATTTCAATTCCAAATCAGCTAAAATTTCTCTACGTTTATTTATTCAGATGATGCTAACCTGCCAGCCACCCATTTTGAAATGTGGTCTAGTTTTGGTTAATTAATGAATTGTTTTAATTCTAACCACAATCCTTTGCTTGAGGGTCATTACTTATGATTATGGTTTTATGCATGGCAAATGGAGATTTTAGTCAAATATTTATTTTTGAATTGATGTTCGAGGAGATTCCGTATGGTGGGGTAGGAGGAGGAGGAGGGGAGGAAATGACATAAGGAGACAGTACAATTTTAATTCGATTGCGGTTAGATCAAAAGATTATATTAAAACAACTACAAAAAAAAAAAAACTAAGTTCGGTCGAACTTTTGATAGCCTCCACCATTTCGAAGAAAATTGAAAATTTTCAAAAAAAAGTCCGAAAACTACCACTTAAATGAAAACAGTTGTATGGGGGCTATACGAGGACGTGGATATGTATACGAAATTTTTTGTCATAGGCTGTAGTGCCCATTACGAACTTCCAGTACGAAATTTGAAATGATTCCGGTAAATGATGTTACTGAAATCGTCAAAATACCGACTATCGGGAGGTACCGTTATATCGGAGCTGTACGAAGATCTGGACCTGCATAGACAATTTTCTGTCACAGGCTGTAGCATCCATTACGAACTTCAAATACGACATCTCAAAAAATAATATAGGGAGGTACTGATATATGAGGCCTAAGCGAAGACCTGGACTTGCATAGACAATTTTCTGTCACAGATTGAAGTTCCCATTACGAACTCTAAATACGTAATTTAAAACTACTCCGGTGAATAATGACGCTAAAATCATCAAAATACCGAATATCGGGAGGTACCGTTATATGGGGGCTATACGAAGACGTGGACCTGCACAGACAATTTTCTGTATTAGGCTGTAGTATCCATTACGAACTTCAAATGCCTAATTTGAAACTATTCTGGTGAGTAATGACGCTAAAATCATAAAAATAGCGAATATCGAGGGGTACTTTTACATAGGGGCTATATGAAGACGTGGACCTGCAAAGACAATTTTCTGTCATAGGCTGTAGTATTCATTACGAACTTCAAATACCAAATTTGAAACAATCCCGGTGAATAATCCGCAAGGAAGTGGACGGAAGAAAACAGCAACATCAGGAGAAATGCTTCGAAAAGTAAAGAAGAGACTTGATTGAAACCCGTGTCGCAGTGGCTGAAAAATGGCCCGTGAGCTGAACATATCTCCTTTCGGAAAATATTGAAAACTGTGCACGGGGTAAACCCATTGGAATTCCAAAAAGTGCCAGAACTTACAACGCAACAGAACGAAAATAGACTCAAAAGAGCTAAAGAGTTGCTTCGCTTGGCCGAAAGTGATGAACTGCCGAATTTGGTTTTCTCCGATGAAGAAAAATTCGTTGTGCAGCAGGTGGTAAACAAACAAAAAAATCGTGTTTACTTGCCAAAGAGGTCAGCTGACAATGTGTACCTTCGGTTGGCCACCAGAACTCAAGCGCCGGCCATGGTGATGGTGTTGGCCGCCATAACAGCCGATGGTCGCTCTCCGCTCGTATTAATCGACCGTGGTGGCATCAGAATAAATGCCGAATATTATCGCGAAAATATTTTGGAGGGTGTATTAAAGCCTTGGGCACGCAAATATTTTGGCCGCAGACCTTGGACATTCCAACAGGACGCCAACGCACTCAGCACGTGCCACCCAAAACTTTTTACAAAATCAGGTTCCTCGCTTCATTTTCAGCGCACAATGGTCACCAAAATCTCCGCATACCAATCCTTTGGACTATTGTGTCTGGAGTATTTTGGAACGTAAGGATGGCACTAAAAAATACCAAAGTGTCGATCACCTTCACCAAAGTGTCGATCAGCATCACCAGCAAGCGCTTCGCCGGGAATGGGCCAAAATACCGCAGAGCAAGATCCGGGCAGCGTGTGAAGGTTTCATTGGCCATAATTCGTACCAAAGTTGACCAATTCGAACAAATCGAAACGTATTCCTAAATTTGATGCTATTTCCTACATTTATTGATTTCGTTCAATAAAATTAAAAAAGAAATAAATAAAAATTATGGCGTTTGACTTTGTTGCACTTTTTTATCTCACCATTCTCTCGGAGAAACAAAAATATCCAGTCCTTTTTTTCAATATTTACAAGAATTGTTGCTTCACTTTACAAGTTAATTTATATCCTCCCTCTTAATGAAGACAATCATCATCGTCATAAACATTTCTCCACTCAAGTCAATTAGGCTTCCATTCTTTTGAACTTTGTCCAATTTTCGTCTCTGTTTCCATCGTCCTCCTCGTCGTCATCATCATCCTAGTCCGTCTATACAAAGTTTAAAAATTGCAAAACATTTTGTTTCATTGCATTCCATTTCAGGATTAATTGCCGCACTTGAAGAATTTTAAAAATTAAGAAAAGAAATAAAACAAAGCTACAAAAATTGCAAAAAATGATGGAGTAACAAAAATGGCAAGAATTTGGGTTGCTTTACAAAGGACAAAGAGCATTTTTCCAGGATATTTAAGAAGAATTTAAAAAAATATATATTAATATATATTAAAATATATTTTTTTCAATGACGAACATTCCTCTACACATGTGTTCGTAGAAATATTTTTTTAAAATTTTACAACTCTACAAATGTGGATTCTGGAGTGTAAATTTTCACCGCCACAGAGCTCTCCCTATGGGATTTTGTTTTTGTCAAGGACTAACAGACTTAATAATGTGGACTTATCATAAATACACTCAGAGTTTCGAGAATTGTAAAAATTTGCAAAAAAAATCATAAATTTCTAAAAGTATAACAGTTAACCAAAACTGTTATACAATCTAAAATCGCTGCTATAGATCGCATTGATGAATTAAATGTTAAAAGAGATAAAAATCAAATATTTTTAGGGTGTATAACAGTTATACCAAACTGTTATACTCACAAATATAAGTGACTTATGGAACATTTTTACTCTATATCAATACAATTATACTTTAATCATGTAAAGTTGAACGTACAATTCAATTCAATTCAAATTTTTATTGAGTCTTTTTTTTTTTAACACGAAAATTTACAATTTTGAAGTGAAGAAAGAAATACTTAAAACTATAATGTTTTGTTTTAATGACTAAAGCGTATTTTCAGCGTCTGGCTTTACAAAAATTGATAATTAGTGTTTACTAAACTAAGAGTGTATATCGTGCTTGCTCCCGGCACTACAATGTTTGAGAGCATGTCTCATTTTATTTACCTTAAAACTAACTTAACCTAAACCTAACCTACACTTAAACAACAGAGATGATCAAACGAAAGTTTGTTCATCTAAGTTGTTAACTAGCCCCTGTGAATTCCACGAGAGGTGCTAATGTAAAATTCTGGACACTGAAGTTGAACGTACTTTAATGTCTGATATATGTTCCTAAAAATATTTTTCAAAATTTTTGGAATGCATTTCCAAGGACAAATAGCCCTCCCAATTTTTAAATTTTTGCGCCAAGAACTACCAGACCTCATAATGTGTTCATATTAAGAAATCAAAAATACACTTAAAGTTTCGAGAATTGTAAAAATTTCAAAATAAAAATCAAAATTTTTTATGTATAACAGTTACACCAAACTGTTATACAGTCTTAAATCGCTACAAAAGCCCTCATTGATGTATTAAATGTAAAGGGAGATGAAAACCAAATATTTTTAGGAAGTATAACAGTTATACAAAACTGTTATACTCTCAAAAATATGTGATTTATGGAACTTTTTCTCTTTATATTAATACAATTAGTCTCTTCATAATTATTTCATCGTATTTCAAAGACTAATATTTCTCCACAAATGAGTTTCTAAAAATATTGTTCAAATTTTTGATAATAAAATTTCAAGGATAAATAATTCTTGAAAATTCCATAATATATCGTCTAAAGCTAACTACCTTCAAAAAAAAAAAAAAAAAAAAAAAAAAAAAAAAAAAAAAAAAAAAAAAAAAAAAAAAAAAAAAAAATGGGGACTTTTTAACGAATAATGCTCTAAAAGATTCTAGAATTATGATAATCACAAAAAATGTAGAATTTTCTCATGTATAACAGTTACCCCAAACTGGTATACAGCCTTAAATGTCTTCTAAAGCTCTCACTGATGCTTTAAATATAAATAGTGATCAAAACTATGCATTTTTAAAGTGTATAACAGTTATACCAAACTGTTATACTCAAACATATGAGTGATTTTTTGAAACTTTTGCATTATATAATTATACAATTTGTTATTTCCATAATTATTTTTAATATTAAGGACATCTATTCCACCACACATGAGTTATAAAAAAATTTTTAAATTTTTTTAAAATAAATTTTAAAAGGTAAAGATTTGCCAATTTCCATTGTAATAGTTCATCAAGGACTAAAAGCCTTCAAAATGAGGACATTTTGACAAATAATTGATACAGTCAGAGATTACAAAATTATAAAAATCCTAAAAAAATTTTAAAATTTCCCAATGTATAACAGTTACACCAAACTGTTACACAGCCTTAAATTGCTTCTGCAACTCTCATTGATGAATTAAATGTAAATAGAGATAAAAAATATGTATTTTTTGGGGTGTATAACAGTTATAACAAACTGTTATACTAACAAACTTTAATGATTTATAGACGTTTTTTGCTTTATAATAATACAACTAGTTATTTCCATAATTATTTCTTCGTATGTTAAGTATTAACACACATCGGGATCCTAAAAATATTTTTCAATTTTTTTAAGAATCAATTTTAAGGGAAAAATTGGCATCCCAATCTCCAAAATAGTTCGTACAGAACTAACAGTTTTCAAGCTTACGACTTTTTAACAAGCAATTAATACACTTCCAGAATTATAAAAATTAAAAAAAAATGTAAAATTGTCTAATGTATAACAGTTACACCAAACTGTTATACAGTCATAATGAGCTTTTAAAACTCTCATTGATGTATTAAATATAAAGAGCGATTATAGCAAGCAGAAAAGTAAGAAGTTTTTAATTGATAGAATTGATAGAGCTCTTGTTCAAAATATTTTGTTTTGAGGACTAGCAGCCTTTTAAGGGATATCGTTTCAAAGACTAATCGCCGAAAAAATATAAAATTTTAATAGTATTTTTTCAAGAACAGTGTTGGCTTGTTTGTTCGGGATACCATAGTACTTTGTTGTTGCAAAATGGTCAGGCTTAATGCCTTTATTGTTGTTTTTTTATAAACAACATTTGTTTATTAGTGGAGAACGATGGTAATGTTGTTTACAAGGGGGTAAGGCCCAATTCTCATCAGTTCCCTTCTCATCAGATCGCCTGGGATATTCTCCCCATAAAAATACAACAAATACAACAAAATAACTTCTATGACAAAAAACTGTTTTTACCTAAGTGACGAGATGGTAGGCTCAATAGAAGAACAAACAAAAAATTGCATAAAACTAAAATTCTTTTGGAAAATCTTCTAAATCTTGCAACCGCACTTATAAATATTTTCATCTTTCTCCACTTGTTATGCTTTCGTTTTACATGAATGTCTCCCGTTTCACACTGGTTCCTAGCTTATTTGTTATCGATTCTTCAATGTATTCCATAATTAACCACTTAAAAATTAAATAAATAAAAAAAATGTTTTTTGTTGACCACCAACAAATGCTGCAACTGAAAGGTGGTTAATGGAAACCTGGACAGATGACTCATTTGCGAGTGTTAATTAAACGACCTCAAATATTTGACATAATTTTATTTTCGAGAAAAAAAAACATGTTGTGCAACAGAAAATATGTTACACAATTATAAACCACAATAGTGGTAACATTTGGTATTACAAAATATATGTAATTAGACCTTTGGGTATTGCATAATTTATATGGTTTACAGTCAAGCCTGGCAAAGATGGATAGAGATGCTGTTGAGCAATTTTTTCGAATTTTGAAGTGTGTTTTTCGAAGCATACATTTTTTATGTATTTTAAAACTCCCAACTTAATGTCATCTGAGTTGTGTTGCAGTTATAGAGGTTCCACTGTGCTATTATATAAAAATAACATTTTTGCGTTTTAATTTATTTCGTGGTCAATTAGTAAATGTTATTTATTTGTCTGTTTGGTTTTACTTTTTTCACCTATACATCATTTTTTATTTTCGATTTTTATTGCATACTTCTAGGGGTTATAAGGCATTTAATAATGAATGAATTATTATGAATTAATATAAACTATAATATCATATGTGGCTATTCACATATATAATAGGGATAATATTATATTGACCAAGTCCCAAAGGTGGAGGTTTGTCTATACAGGATTTTTTAATGTTCCAAAAGTTCCATAAAGAAGGCCTTTTATTTTTGAAGAACAGAAAATGTGAGGCCAGTTTGCAAAACATCCATAGTAACTCCTCCATATTGACAACATTCTCTGCTTATTCTTTAATCTTTTTTTTCCTGAAATGCCTCCTCAATATTAAAAATGATCCCCAATTCCCAAAATTTCCATACGAGTTTTTTCTCTCTAAAGAAGGCCTTTTATTTTTTGAAGAACAGAAAAAGGGTGTCGGTTTGAAAAACATTCATAGTAGCTCTTCCATAATGACAACATTCTATGCTGATTCTTTAATCTTCTTTTCCCGAAATGCATCCTCAATATTCAACTGCACATTTATCGATATACCATTGAAAATTGTATGCTAATAAATATTTACTGCATATCTTTAGGGGTTGAGAAAAAAAATATTTGCATTATTGGCATTATTGATTTCAAATTTTTGGTATGGTTTGAGAAAATTATATGTAATTTAGGCAAGCTGCAGTTTTGATGAGAAGATTTATTTTAATTTGCATACTTTTAGGCAAATTTGCATAAATTATGAAAATCATAAATTCAAGATTATGATGGGAAGCAAAAATGTAAAATTCCTGAGATTAGAGTAATATTGAAATTAATATTGAAAAATGTATTAAAGGATTTGTGTTTTTACAATTTATTTTGGCCTGAAGTTAAATTGTTAAAAAAATTGAAATTAGTAATTCTATATTTATTATTGTGAGAAAAATGCCATAAAGAAATATGAATAACCATTTGGAATATCGTGATATTTATCAGTATTTGAGTATGGATTTTCTTGTAAAAGGTCTTCAGAGTCTTATGTTCGGTTTTACTGAGCAATTTTTATATATGCTATTTACGACATTAAATGAAGATTTTTACTGAAATTTTGCAGGGAATAATCTGTGTTTCATGCGTTGATTTGCCTTATTAAATTTTACTCAAGGATCATCAATGACCAGGTTGGGCTTTGTTAAACGTGGATATTATGATTTTTTCCTATGAATGAATTTTTTCTCAGGGATAATCAGGACTTAAACATGGATTTCTAAAGAATTTTCTTTAGGATTCAAATGTGAATTTTATAGTAATATTTATTAAAAGGGCGCTAATGCTTTTTAATGCTTGGGGTTTTAAATAACTTAATAAAGCATCTTCCCAGGCTTATACGTGAATTCTTCAAAGAATTGTTCTGAAAGATGTCAGAGTTTCTAATGTGGATTTGTAATAAATATTTTCTAATGAATATTCAACATTTTGTCAAAGGGTCTTTTAAAGGTTCAAACGAGGATGGTAAAAGAACTTTTGTAAAGGAAACGAATAAGAGCATCAAACATAAATAATGGATAAAGGATAAGGGATAAGGGCATCAAACATTTTTGAATGAATATTTCAAAAGGACATTCTAGGTCTCAAAACATTTTGTAAAGAATTTGTCTAAAAGTCATTCAAGAGTGATTTTTTAAAATAAAAAGTTTCTAAAATCAATGTGTGGCCCCAAATTTGACATTTAGACCTGCAAACGTGGATATCTTTCAAATGTGAAATTATTAATGATTTTTTAAAAGTTATTAATAGACTCCAAGTTGGATTTTTAACAAAATTTTTAAAAGCTTTTTCAGATCCTTAAGTGTGGATTTTTCAAAATATATTATAATATTCAAGAATTTGTTTAAGGGACGTTTAAAGGTTTAAACGATCATCCTAGAATTTCCTAAGGGATATTCAGGGCATCAAATGTTAATTAAAAAAGGACATTGAGGATTCTTACAAAAAAAAAAAAAAAAAAAAAAAAAAAAAAAAAACAAAACGTCAATGGATTTATTAAGGAAGGAAAAGGACTTTAAAGCACTTAAAAGTTGATTTTTGCAAATAATTTATCTGAGGGACACTTAGGACTTCAAGTGTGATTTTTTAGATAGGGTTTCTAAGGGACAAGTATGGCCCCAAATATTGGATTTAAAAAAATTAAAAAAAGATCAGGGCTTCAAACGTGTATGTTTGAAGTAAATCTCCTAAAGAGCATAAAGAACTATTTAAAAACAATGCCTGCAGCATCATCTAAAAGATGATCAGGACCTCAGGCGTGAATTTTTCAAAGATTTTTTATAAAGGACATTAAGATATTTAATTGTGGATGTATTGAAGAACTTCGTTAGGCTTGAACTGTTTTTTTTTTTAA
Organism: Musca domestica; assembly: GCF_030504385.1. NCBI lineage: Eukaryota > Metazoa > Arthropoda > Insecta > Diptera > Muscidae > Musca > Musca domestica. The sequence continues at coordinate 10,916,860 of NW_026712250.1, read as the reverse complement.
GTCTTAACACTAAATTTGAAGTTTTAAAATAAATTTTTTCTTAACCATAATTATAGCCTTAAATGTACGTTCAAAAATAATATTTCTTAAAGACCTCAGGCCTCAAATGTGTTTTTTTAACAACATTTTTAAAGCACATTAGGGATTTTTAAAGAATTTTTGAAGACGATATTGAGAGCTTCGACTGTTAGTACATTAAATATATTTTTCAGGGTCTCAAGCGTAGATTTTTCATAGAATTTTTCTAAATACCATTTTGAAAAATCTGAAAGATAAAACTCTTAACTTTTTCCATGAAAAATTTTGAGAGACCTGAAGGACAAGAATTTTAATTTGTTTTATTTTTTTTTTATGAACCTCAAAACCAAATAATTTTTAAGATAAAAATCAAAATCTTTTAATTACTATTTTTCTTTTTAATTTATAGCACTTATTTTGAATAAAATATAAAGGTTTTGAAGGTAGTCTGTAGGGAATTATAAGGGGAATATTGTATACCTTAATGGATTTTTTTTATTTTTTAATATTTTTTTATTTATTTTTGAGAACTCCAGCGCAATAATTCCTTATTTTCAAAGAGGCAATGATCGTGGATTTTTCAAAGAATTTTTCTTAAGACTCAGAAGATTGTTTAAGGGACATAAACAACAATTCGAGGATTTATTAAGAACCATAAACGACACACAACGTAGATTACTCAAAATAATCTTCCCAATATATGTACCTTTAATTTCCTCTCCATTCATCCTCTTTTTTTCCAGTGACAGTAAAAATTCACATTTCATTGTTATATATATCGTAAATACATAAATATGTTATTTGATACATGATTCTTTACCTACCGAAGAAAACAAAGGATATGCGGATTTTGTGGGTCCTCAAGCAAAGTGACATGCAGACAAGTATTCCATCATTTGCTCGTTGTTGCAGTGACTTAATTTAAATATTTTTCTTATCATGTCGAACAATGCTGATGAAAGGATGTTGCTGATGTTGATTACATTCCTCAAACGAAGAAGAAGTAAAAGGAGAGAAAAAAGAACAACAAAAAAACACAATAAAATAATGAAGATGTGAGTAAAATTGTTTGAAAGACTACACAAGAATCAGTTAATATTTATTTCTTAAAAAAATATATTTAAAAAATCATTTAAAGGGAATAATACTAAAAATATTTATTTAAATTTATTTAAAGGGTTCCAAGTTAGTTCGAGTATATTGAAGGCCTTAATTAGATTTTCACAAGAATGGACCATAATGGAGTATCTTAGATTCGTAACCTAAAGAAAACTTTTCAATAATTTGGAGAAAAGAATTACTACTACTACTACTACTACTACTATTATTATTATTATTATTATTATTATTATTATTATTATTATTATTATTATTATTATTATTATTATTATTATTATTATTATTATTATTATTATTATTATTATTATTATTATTATTATTATTATTATTATTATTATTATTATTATTATTATTATTATTATTATTTATTTATTAATTACTATTATTATTATTATTAATATTATTATTATTATTATTATTATTATTATTATTATTATTATTATTATTATTATTATTATTATTATTATTATTATTATTATTATTATTATTATTATTATTTTTATCATTTTTTTAATATAAAATCTGAGTTAAAAATAATTTGTTCACCTTGTGGAAGGTGTTGAACTGTACACATGTTTATTTATTAATTTTTTTTTTGTTTTTTGGTTAATTCGTTTTTTTCCTCATCCCCCAAACTTTTCCAATTATGGTTCTCTCTACGCGACCAAAGTCCTCTATGCCTTTTTGTAAAATGCCAACAAAAGCAAAACTCCATCAACAATCTCATAAAAATAACCATAGTAGTTTAGATGTTTATTAATTATTTAATGATATTAAAGTTGTTGTTTTTTACGATTTTGAAAATTTCAAATGGCTCACCGTGAAGTGTGTTCTGACTTTTGCGAATCTAGGCAAGAGCTAATTGAGTTTTGGTTTAATGGTTATTGCTTTGAATAGAGAACTTTTAAACAAGTTTTTGGTGAATTGACTAAAGCCCGCGATTCAAGGGAGCACCGGAGACTCAAGGCAGGTCAGTTGTAAAATGTCTGGGTAGAGTTAATTTAAAAAATTGCAAACTACCTGCTATGTACAAAATTAAAAAGTTAACGGAAAAATATTTAAGTTATATAACTTAAAAATAACTCAGGAGTCCATCAAAATTTTTCTCAAAAAAAAAAAAAAAAAAAATAAATAATAAAATAAATTAATAAATAAATCTATATCTATAAAAGAGGAAAATGTTTGTACGTTTGTTTGTTTGTTTGTTTGTTTGTTTGTTTGTTTGTTTGTAATTTATGGACTCGAAAACTGCTGAATAGATTTTCCTGAAAATTTCCATATATACTGCAACATCGCCTGAAAGTAACATAGGCTATATACATTTTTGAATTTCCACTTGGAACTGGAGATATAGCATCAGAATCGGAGGTACCTCCCAAAAATTTAGATTTTATATGCACATATCTATTGATCGGTTAAAGATACAGTCTCCAAATTTGGAATGTGTAACGGAATTTGGAACAAAAATAAGTTTGCCAAATTATATTGTAATCGGTTCAGATTTGGATATAGCTCCCATATATATTTTCGACCAATTTCGTTCATTTGATGCCTCAAACACAATATGAATGTTCGATTCCAATGAAATTTGGAATGTGTGACGGGATTTGGTCTGAAAATAAATTTGTCAAATTATATTGAAATCGGTTCAGATTTGGATATAGCTCCCATATATATTTTCGGCCGATTTCAAGCATTTGATGCACCAAACACGCTATGTATCCCCAATTTCAATGAAATTTGAAACGTGTGATAGATTTTATCTAAAAAAATTTATTTCCCAAATTATATTGAAATCGGTTCAGATTTGGATATAGCTCCCATATACATTTTCGGCCGATTTCATGTATTTGGTGGACCAAACAAGATATGTATGTCCAAATTTAATGAAATTTAAAATAAGTAACGGAATCGGGAGCAAAAATGAATTTTTCAAATTATATTGAAATCGGTTCAGATTTGGATATAGCTCCCATATATATTTTCGACCGATTTCATGTATTTGATGCAACAAACACGCTATGTATCTCTAATTTCAATGAAATTTGAAATGTGTAGCGGAAATTAAAACAAATATACATTTGTCAAATTATATTAAAATCGGTTCAGATTTGGATATAGCTCTCATATATATTTTCGACCGATTTCATGTATTTTATGCACCATACACGATATGTATGTTCGATTCCAAAGAAATTTGGAATATGTAACGGGATTTTGATTAGAAAATAAATTAGTCAAATTATATTAAAATCGGTTCAGATTTGGATATAGCTCCCATATATATTATCCGCCGATTTCACATATTTGATGCACAAAACACGATACGTATTTCCGATGCCAACGAAATTCGGCATGAGTGGCTAAATTTGGTACAAAAATAAATTTGACAAATTACATTCAAATACGCTCAGATGTGATTATAGCTCCCATATATATACTCAGCGGATTTCACATATTTGATGCACCCAAAGCGAGAGAGACAAAATCTGGCACCAGCAAAAATTGCCAAATTATATTGAAATCAGTTGAGGTTTGGATATAGCTAACATATATATTTCGGCCGATTTCATACATATTATGCACCAAACACGATATATATGACCGATTCCAATGAAATTCAGAATGTGTGGCGGAATTTTGTTATAATAATAAATGTGATAAATTAATTGGAAATTAGTTAAGATTTGGATATAGCTCCCATATATATATTCTCGGCCGATTTCACATATTTGACGCACCAATTTCAATTAAATATGAAAGGTGTGGCGGAGTTTGGTGTAAAAGTAATTTTTTTTAAATTATATTTAAATCGGATCAGATTGGGATATGATTTTAATAAGAACCATTGACACACAACGCCTTAGGCTAACACTAAAAAACCACACAACAATTTATTTGAAATACGCTTATTACGGCGAAGTATGTTGCTATCTCGAATTCACTACTTGCAATAGAAATGCCACTCTACTTAAAAAAATTGCAGTTTCCTGCACGCTTGGTATTTGCTATGAAATAAATAAATCAAAAGGACAAACCCTTCGTGTATGCATGTCATGTTACTGCTTTTGTAATGATTTTGTTTATTAACGCATTAAATTAGTGCAATATTTTTTTTTAATTTTTAAATTTGTTTTTCTTTATCCAACATATATTCGTAAATAAAATTTTGAATGCATATAAAATCAAAAGGGGTAGCGAAGCGCACCGGGTTCAGCTAGTAAGTAATATAATAACAGATGTATTCCCTCAGTCCATGTTCGATTATTTCAATATATTTTGACTTCTGTTGTGATTATTCTAATTGTTGACCCTCTATGTAGTAGATTCCGAAAGAATGGGTCAAGAATGGGAAAGAATGGAACCTAAATAAATATCATATATACATTGTGACGTGTCAGGTTTGGACTATATTGGTTACTTCCTTCAATTTAAATGAGATATGTGATAATTTTTAGAAAATGTGGAAATGTGCGCGAAGTACATGATATAGTCGACCGATAAAAATATTGGTATGGACAAAAATACAGGAAAGTCGAATATTTATATTCAATTTAATGCGAAATCATAAGTTCCGATAAATTCCATATTTATATCAGGATTCTTGTTGAGAGAGATATTTAGATATAGTAAGTTATAATGAATCGCTGACTTGTTTCGCAAGTTATGAGAGATAAAGGTATTGCAAATTCTGACCCTTTGTGGGGGAGGTACCAGAAGAAATGGTCCGATCTCTACCATCTCAATAATGTATCTTGTCTTGATGGAAATATTGAGATATTCAAAGTCTGAATGGAATCGTATATTAAATTTGCGTTTTTTTGATATGGTTATTCCAAACTTTGAGCCCTTTGATGGGGGCGTACCAGAAGGAGTGCGCCAATATATCCCATCTTGTGTTAGTAGAAATAGGGGATGTGTGAAATATAAACAGAATCTGACGCTTATCTCGGATTTTATGATAGTTTTGGTTATTAAAATTTTTGAACCTTTGTGAGGGGAGATACCAGAAGGAATATCCAGATCTATTCCATCTTTACAACAGATCTTGTGTTTGTAGAAATATTGAAATGTGCCAAGCGTTTTATGAGTTTCATAGGTATTAAAAAAATTGAGCCTTTGTGGGGAAGGTACAAGATGCGTTGGAACGATTCATTCCATCTTCATACCAGATTTTGGGCTAATAAAATTATTGTGATATATTTAATTTGAAGACAATTGGACTCTTACATCACATTTTATAAGCTTTATAATTATTTAAAATGTTAAACCCCTTGAAGGTGAGGCACTTGATTGATTGGACCGATATTGTCCATTTTCGCAAAATCGGATTATCTTTCCTCTTTTTTTGCATTAAAATATTTTTTGGGCTAGGGACCAGAAGGATTGGGCTGATATTGCGCATCTCCGAACTCGATCTATTTTTGAAAAAAATATTACGATGTACCAAGTTTGGAACAAATCGGATACTCCCTTCAAGTTTTATCGTGAGCATTAGCCAGGCGGACCGACGGACATCGCTAGATCGACTCGAAAGGTCCTGAAACGGATTTGGTCCAAAGAGACCTAGGTCTAAAACCGTTATTTCGATGAAACATGTTTTGGTCATATCAAATGATATATACCCTCTCTAGTCATATGACTGAGGGTATAAAAATATATGATTTTTGTTAGAAGGTATATAAAAATATTCGACAAAATTCTGTTTGTCAGGCAATTTCCATAAAAAATACTTTTTCCCATTTGATTCCATTTAAATGGTCTACATATATGTATACCAATTACCTAGAATTTAATTTTGAACATATTTTATATATTCAAGTTTGCGCTCGCTCCCTTGTCAATATTTCAATTAGTGTCAATGCAAATCCCTTTACCCACAATTTGGACAATTTTATTTCTCAAATAAACAGGTCATGTAAAATATTTCACTTACTCAGAGGGGTAAATGAATATGAATATTCATGGCCAATGCAGACATACACACATGTATTAATACATACATATACGTATATTCATATTTCTATTCACATGACATCAGAAACTATAAACATATATTTATTGACATTGGAATATTTACAAATAAATCTTCATAAAATATTCGTTGTTGTTGTTAAAATTCATAATCGAAAAAAAGTGAAAATTTTTACTGATCCAATAAAAAATGTAAATATTTAGTGAAGGTTGTGAAAAAACAAACTATAGCGTATGAGTGATGTTAAATCAATTTAGATAAATTATACGCTCCAGGGGCTAGTGTTGAGAAAAAGTAAACACAGACCCTCGGTTTAGGTAAGGCATTTATGACTTGGTGTTTTTGTTTAAAGAAGTCTTCAGATGGATTTAAATTGTGTTGAATATACCAAGGATACATAATATTTTAAGAATTTTTAAGTAATGCAGCTACCATTTTTTCAGACAGTAATTTAATTAGAATCAAGAGAGTATCAGGCTCACGATTTTTTGTCAGAAAGCTTAAAAAATGTCTTTAAAATTCTAAAAATTGTAGATAAGAGCTAATTAAGTTTACTTTCATGGTTATTGCTTTGAATACAGATTTGATGCAAACCCTACAAAATGTCTTTATAATTCTAAGGCTACACGCCCTTAAAAAAAATCTTTAAAAAAATTGCCAAAAGTTCCTTGAAGAAATTTCTTAAAAATGCATGATCTTTAGGTATCTTTACGAAAAATTCCTTAAATTCCACAATTTTTGATTTAACGGCCATTAACATTGTTTTTAAGCAACCCTTTTTGGTCAGGTATGAGGTATGATTTAAATTGTTTGGATAGTATCAAAAATCCAAGTATTTTTTTAAGAAAGCCATAAAGAATATATTTTTAAATAATAAATCTACCATTTTTCAGGCAGGAATTTCATTGGACTTATCAGAATAATATCAGACTCACGATTTTTTTATCAGAAAGATCTTAAAATTTTCTTAAAAATTCTAAGGGCATGAAGTCCTTAAAAAAATATTTCCCCAAAATTTACTTAAAGAAATTTCTTAAAAATGTAAGTCTTCTTTTAAGACCCATAAAAATATCCTCAATTTTTGATTAGGAGGCCATTGACTTTGTGTTTAATTAATCCTTTTTGGTCAGGAGGCCCTTGAAAATTGTTCTCTAAAATTTTGCGATATTCGATCGGGAGTTCCAGAAATGTTTTCATAAAAAATTGGCGATTATGGATAAGAAAGTCTTTATAGATTACAAAAACTCTAATTGGTATTTTTTTATACACGTTGTTTGTGAAACCTCATTGAAATTTTATACTTCATATATTTTGCCAGAAATAACTGGCAAAAAATTATTGAGATTCTTTTTTATTTCAATTTTAGTAAAAAATCCATATTTTGTAAAACCCTCTTTAATTTTTGAAAAGGAATTTTTAAAAAATGTTCTTAAGAAATTCAGAATATCATAAAAACTGAAAGATATCCAACTTTTTTCATCAGGATGTCCTTAAAAATTGTTTTGAAAAACTCCATATATTTGGGTTGGGATGACTCTAATGAAATTGTTTTAGGTAAATCAACGATTTTTAGTCGGGATTTCCTTAAAGAAATTCTTTTCGGAAAACTGACGATTGTTGACCGAAATGTCCTTTTTTTAAGAGATTTATGTTCAGAATGTCTTTAATGAAGTTATTTTAAAAAAATCCACAACTTCTGGTCTTTTTGTTCTTAAATAATTTTTAAAAATTGTAAAAAACAAATTTTCTTCTTTTTTTAAAAATCCTGAGAAATATATTTTAAAATCTATCGATTTTTGGTCAGGAAATCAGTGACAAATGCACGATTATTGGTCGGGAATCCATTGAAAAAAATAATAATAATAAAAATAATAATAATAATAATAATAAGTATTTTGCTTTAATATTATTGACATTTGGGGTATTCGGAGGAGGGAGGGGTTGTGTACTATTTCACATTATGCAAAATAATGATTTTTGGTGGATAGAAAATATTCCTCAAAAATATTGCTATAAAATCGGAGGTTCAAGTCTTATGGAACAAAAATCGATATTATCATAATGAATTATTCTTCTTAATTTCTTATCAATAGCAATTATTACGCACCGCAATATGCTTTTTTTTTACTTTTCACCCCAAAATTGAACCTGATACTAATTTTCAGATTTCTAGATTGTTATTTAAATTTTAAATTCATTTAAGTACATTTTGTTAACTTCTAGAGCGAATTTATTAATTTCGCTTAGAGAATTTTAACTCCTACCGAACTCTTATTTTGATACTTTGCGTATCATTCTAATTCAAATTCCCTGAAAATCCCACTGGCAAAATTTCACTATTCTCCTCTAGAATTTCGTTAACAAAAAACGATACTGAATCTCTAGGCATCGATTTATATTCCTTCTCTGCAGTTGATATTGCAAATTTTTGCAAACAGTTTATGTTCCCTTATAAAACCAAATATCTAATTTTCGTCAAATACCAATTCCAAGTTACCTACATTATTTTTTATTTAATTATTATTATTATTATTTTTTTTTTTTTTGAAAATGTGGATTTCCACAAAATTTACTTCCAAAATAACTTCCAATAAACACCGAAATGAAAAATCACCCTAACTTCTGTTGCCAAATTACTCACAACACTCCTGATTAAATTGTGGTTTCATAATTTGTGCTTCCTTTTCAAAAAGTTGCTTAAAAGGTGTTTTAATAAATTCCATTTTCATTCACCATATAACTATGAAATCTAAAATTATTTCGTTAACTTTTTCGAAAATATTTTTCACAAACACTAACCTTAACAAAGTTGCAAATTTTGTTGTGGTATTTTTATTGCATATTTCAGGGCTGACATGATTATTGCCACAACATCAACCGCAAAAACGGATTACTTTTTGCCTTTACTTTTTAAATGTGTAGCTAACGGTGGCTTTTTCGAAGCTGACTATATTACAGCCTCCAAGCATGATTGAGTTGGATTTACAATTATATTAGTAATTTCATTTCTAAATCAGGACTAGGCAAATACAGCCCCGCTAAGTGAACTTGATTCTCTCCACACACACACACTGAGAATCATTGAAAAACAATTTAAACAGAGAGAGTAACAAAATTGGGAGAGCAGAAAAATATGTCTCTCTGAACAGTTATGCTCTAGATCAGCCTCGCTCATAATATATGCATTGATAGTGGTGAGAGACTCTCTTGCCTTGCGAAATCAATGGCAAATAAGAATCGAGAGAGAAACCATGTGCTTTGTTTATACTTTTTCGTTCGAGGCTGCTTTAGGCAAGCACACAGTATTGATAGTGTTTCAGACAGTAAAGTCCAAAAATGTAAATGTTTTGCCTTTGGCAGACACTGAGAGAGGAGGAATGCAGGTGACTTGTTTTCATGCCAAGGTACATGGGTTGACATCATGGGTTTAAGTTAATATTCGTGGGAATTTTTGTTACTTTCCCTATGACAGTTTTTTGTTTTTGCATAATATAGCCTTGGCATATTTTCTGCATTTATTTTTGTTTTGGAGGTCAAATGTGTATATTTTCTTTTAGTTTTATTTATAGTTTGCGAGATTTTTCTTTTCATGTCTTGACGGTTTTCGGTTGTAACGGCTAATGGATTTATTTCATTTCTAAGGGAATGGATTTTAATGTTATGCAAAGGAAATTGAATGGCGGAATTAGGGTAGGAATAAATATAAAATTCCAATTTTATGTCAAGAAAATATGAGTAATTGTTATACCCTCCCCCCACAGTGTGGAGGGTATATTAAGTTTGTCGTTCCGTTTGTAACACCTCGAAATATACATTTTAGACCCCACAAAGTACATATATTCTTGATCAGCATAAAATTCCATGTCGATCTAGCGATGTCCGTCCGTCTGTCCGCCTATCCACCTGTGGAAATAACTCTAGCTTCCGAACGAAGTGAAGTAGGTTGATAAAATTTTATTCAAATGTATATTATGTCTGCAGGACTTTTGGTATTAAAAATGGGCCATGTATGTCCACGTTTTGGTATAGCCCCTATATAATGGTTCTTCCCGATATTCCGTATTTTCATGATTTCAAATTTCAAATTTGGTATTTGAATTTCGTAATGAATACTACATCCTATGACAGAAAATGGTCCACGTCTTCGTATAGCCCCCATATAACGGTACCTCCCGATATTCGGTATTTTGATGATTTTATGCGACATTTTTCATCGGAATTGTTTCAAATTTGGCATTTGAAGTTCGTAATGGATACTACAGCCTATAACAGAAAATTATGTGTGCAGGTCCACGTGTTGATATAGCCCCCATATAAGAGTATCTCCCGATATTCGGTATTTTGATGATTTTAGCGACATTATTTACCGGAATCATTTCAAAATTCATATTTAAAGTTTGAAATAGATAATACAGCATAGAACAGAAAATGGGCCATGTAGATCCATGTCTTCGTATAACACCCATATAACGGTACCTCCCGATATTCGTTATTTTGATAATTTTAGCGACATTATTCACCGGAAGTATTTCAAATTTGGTATTTGAAGTTCGTAATGGATACTGCAGCTTTAGGCAGAAAATTGTATGTGCAGGTTCACGTCTTCGTATGGCCCCCATATAACTGTACCTCCCGATATTCGGTATTTTGATGATTTTAGCGACATTATTCACCGGAATTGTTTCAAATTTTGTATTTGAAGTTCGTAATGGATACTGCAGCCCAAGGCAGAAAATTGTCTATGCAGGTCCACATTTTGGTATAGCCCCCATATAACGGTACCTCCCGATATTCGGTATTTTGATGATATTAAGCGACATTTTTCATCGGAATTGTTTCAAGTTTTATATTTGAAGTTCGTAATGGATACTGCAGCCTTAGGCAGAAAATTGTCTGTGCAGGTCCACATTTTGGTATAGCTCCCATAAAAGAGTACCTCGCTATCTTGATGATTTTAGCGACATTATTCACCGATTTTTTTAAGTTTCGCATTTGAATATTGTAATGGCTTATGACAAAAGTTACCTATGCAGGTCCATGTCGTCGTATTGACCCTAATATAACAGCTAAATTCGGTATTTTTAAGATTTCAACAGAAATTTTGACAGATTTTATTATTTATTTATTTTTTTTTTATTTTTTATTTTATTTTTTTATTTTTTTTTTTTTTTGAAAATTGCCAAATTCGTTGCAAATGGTGGAGGGTATTTAAAGTTCGACCCGGCCGAACTTACAGTCTTTTTAATTGTTTATTTCAGTTTTCTTGCAATATTTTTATTTTGCGTTTTAATTTTAACCAAAACTAGTATTTATAAAATAATTTTTATAGCATTCGCCTTGAAATGTATTAAAACATATTTTAGATATTCAAATTTCCTCACACTCCTTTATCAACATTTCAATTAGTGTCACTGCAAATCTATTTACTCACAATTTGGTAAATCTTATTTCTCAGATGAACAGGTCATGTAAAATATTTCACTTCCCCAGAGGGAAGGATATCAATAGTTTATGCAAATGAATATTCATGGGCAGTGCACACATACACACATGCAATCACAAATACGAATATGTACATTCCTTTATCAATTCACCTGACGTCAGGAACTATGAATTGATTTTATTCACACTAAAATATTTACAAATAAAAATTTATGAAGTAATTGTTGTTGATGTTAAAATTCATAATCAAAAAAAAGTGATAAATTTTGTGATCCAATAAAAAATGTAAATATTTACTGAAAGATATGAAAACACATACTGAGCGTATGAGTTATGTTAAATCAATTTAGATAAATTATACACCCCAGGGGCTAGGGTAGAGAAAAAAAGTTAAAAAGCAGTAAGTTCGGCCGAGCCGAACTTTTAATATACTCCACCTTAGGGTAAAGCAAACATTTCACCCATAAATACCAATTTTTAGACATATTCTTGGGAAAATGTAGCAAAAATCATCAAAATACCGAATATGGGGAGGTAATGCTATATGAGGCTATACAAAAACGTGGACCTACACGTACAACATTTCGCCACCGGAGCTAGAGCCCATTATGACTAACAAATACCAATTTTTAGGCAAAGTTCCAAAAAATCTATGATTTCCAAAAAATTATTTTAAAATTTTCCTAAATCCATAATTTTAGATTAGAAGGCCATTGACTTTGGTTTAATCAACTATCATTAGTTTTTCCAAAATTCCACAAAATTTTTCATAAAGAATTAACGATTTTGGGTAAGAAGGTCTATGAAAAAAATTAAAAACTTATTTATTCTCATTCTTTACCAAAACTTTTTGTTAGGAAATTCCCTTTTTTTAAATGGCGTTTAAAAATATTCTATTAACAATCTTTTCTAAAAGTTCCATTTTTAATCCAATTTTCAACATTCCCCAATATTTTGGCAGTAAAATGTTAAAAGGTGTTCTGAAAGATATTGTTTTGGGAAAATCCATCATTTTTGGTTCGTATTTCTTTCAAGGAATTCTTTGAGACAAATAAACGATTTTTAGTGGGGACACTGTTAAAAAATTGTTGTGAGAAAATCCACAATTTTTAGTCAGAATGTCCTTTAAGAAAATGCTATAAGAAAATAGAAGATTGTTTGCCAGGGATATTCTCACAAAAATTGTACAAAATATCCTAAATTTTTTGGTCGAATTTTACTCAAGAAAAGGAATTGTCAAAAAAGTCACTATTTGCGGTTAGAAAGTCTTTCAGGTACTTTCCCAACATTTTTAGCCAAGAGGCACTTGATGTTTTTCTTAAAAATAAAATAAAGTTGTTTGATTCTTAAGGATAATAAATAAATTATTTTTTCACTTTGTAGAATAGTACCCTATTGGTTTTGGAGATGATGGCACATTATTTAGCAGTTGAACTGGACCAAAAACAGAAAATTTTCCTGATTTTGCAGTGCAATTTTGGTGGTAATCAGACGATATTTAGCGGATAAAATAAACCAAACCTTTAATGTCAAAAATTACGAAAATTTCCACTAAAACGCGAATATTTTGAATCCCGGTCACAATTGCATTAGAAGGTCACTTCTGACCATTACAGTGATACTAATAGCCAAGATATCGGATATGTAGCAACATAGGTACAATATATATGTAATAGAAAAAGTCTTAGTTATTCCGCTTATAAATCAAGAACCGCTGGACTGATTTCCACAATTCTTCGGAATATTCTCTTGCCAGAATAAAAAAGTGAATATTTGTTGTTAATTTTTTTCATTTTTTTTTATCGCATGCGATTTTTTCAATTTGAATTACAATTTTGAGTTGTAGATTTTTTAAATTTAAATGCACCGCGCAACACTACGTTTTGAGGGTAATATATACATTGGCAATTATCGTCCGATCCTCACGAAATTTTGCATGGGGTTAGGGTTAGAATTAAAGATGTATATTTAGGGGTTTAAATGAACCAAAAAATTAATTAAAAATTAATTGCATGAGCTTAGAGTTAAGTACCAGGAAGAATTCTGGCATTTTGGATGACCATTGGATTATATTTTGTTGTAAAATGGACCACAACTTTTGTGTGAAATTATTTTGAATATCTAAAAACACGACGGAGTGCGTAAATATACAAGAAATGGCCCCGGTCAAAAAGCCAAGGGTAGGGTGCTATACAACCATATCAAAAACGAAATCTTCCAAAATGGATTTGGACTTAAGGGCCTTTTCCTCATATTGTAGTGTTGTAGGGTATCACAAGTCATTTCATACTTGTTCAAAATAAAAATATGTTTTAAAAATTAAAATTTTCGTCCATCAAAAGATTTTTTTAAAAACATTTTGTCAGGAGGACCTTACACTATCATCATCAGAATTAATGTGTGATGAAAAGTCAGAGTGAAAGGTTAACATATGTTTTCAAAAAAATTAATTTATGTAATAAAAAATTCAGTTGATTAAACCCAAAAGAAATAGACTTTCTTTTTAAATGAAATATAATAACATTCATAAATTTAATCACGTTCGACTGTTGTTAACTAGGAAGAACACTTGAAACTTTCCAGTACAAAAACGATTGGATGTCAAGTGAGCTGTGCTACGGAGACAAACCAAAAAGAGCTGACATCAAAAATTTAAAAGGAAAAAACTAAAAAAATAAAAAAAAAACGCAAAATCCTTACCCCCATACAAACGGATATATACTCTTTGAAAAAAATTTAACAATTGTTGAAAGCGAAAAGTCGCAAAGCAGTGATGTACCGCTTAACTATGTTACCGACAATAGAAGCCACTGCTATTGTCGTTAATCACTCACTTGAAAGATGTATTCATAATTTACCTGGTTACATTGTGGTTTTATGGTAACACTTTCCGTTTTCCGCCTTGTTCAAAAATTTTATTTTGGTCAGTGCTGCCATAACATTTTTGGGAAGGAGGAATTGTTGGCAGATTTCAAAAACTATTCAGCACTGCAACTACGTAAATAAAGGAATGTTTAAAAAGTTTTTCGGCAAAAATATATTCACCACAAAGTAACTATAATAAAGTTCACAAAAAAGTTGCTGTGGCATGTTTATTGCATATTTTAAGGCTGCAATGATTATGGCTATAACAAATTCACCGCAAAACGAGAGATAACTTGTTTAAAACTCTAAAAACAACAACATACCAATGAGATGACTGGTCATGTCAGAGTATGCTTATCTAGTAAGCCAGCTAACAATGTCCGAGGGCTCTGATTTTAGATTTCTAATTATTTTAATACCTTAAATATTGATCCGGCACATAGGAATGTATATGTGTCGCCGAGCTGAGCTGAATCGATCTAGCTATGTATGTCTGTCCATGTTAATTTGTAATCAAGCTACAGTTGGCAATTATGGCCCGACCTTCCGAAATTGAAAATGATGTTGGAGTTAGGGTCAGAATAGAAACCTATTGTTTTTGGAGATGATGATATTTAGGGGTTGAAATGGACAAAAAAAAAACAGAACATTTTCCTGCTCTACAGGCCAAAATTATAAACCTATAGACGACGAAAATCACCATGGAGATAGAGGTTAGGGCTGGCCAGAAGCCTATGAATGTTCATGGAATAATATTTACCGGGTGAAATAGACCCTAACTTTTATGTAAGAAAAAACGAAAATTTCCATTATACTGCGAATATTTTTAATCTCGGCGAAACCAGAAACATACTAAGAGGTCAATTTTAACCATTATATTGATGATGATAGCCACGATATCGAATATATAGCAAACTAGGAATAATCTATATGTAAAAGAAATTGATCTTTGTTATTCCACTTATAAGTCAAGAACCGCTGGACTGATTTTGACTGATTTCCTACAAATCCGAAATGGTTTAAAATGGCGGAAAATATTTTTTTCCTGGTCAAAAAAAAAAAAAAAAACAAACGTTAAATTTGTGCTGGAATTGAATGACATTATTTGAATAATGAAACCTGAAAAAATGGATTTGGACCTGAGGGGGCTTACAACATATTATAGTATTGTTGGGTATCATATGATCGGTCCCGCCCGACTATAGCTTTTGCTTACTTGTTTTTTTTTTTAGAAATTATCAAATTTCTCTAAATTTTTTTCTAGAAATTTCTAAACTTGGAAAAAATCCGATTCCGATGACCAAGTCCATACAATTTTTTTATACCCTCAGCAACATGTCTAGAAGGGTATGTATCGTTTGATTATACCCTCAGCCATATGGCTACAGAGGGTATATATCATTTGATATGGCTAAAACGTGCCTCAACGAAATGACGATTTAGGCCCTAGGTCTCTTTGGAACAAATCTGTTTCTGGATATTTAGAGCCGATCTAGCCTCCGTCGGTCCATCTGTCTGTTTGGCTGGTGTACACGAAAATTCTCAAAGGGAGTATCCGGTTTGGTCCAAACTTGGCACATCCCAATATTATTATCAAACTTAGATCGAGTTCGGAGATGGGCAATATCGGTCCACTCCTTCTGGTACCTCCCACACAAAAGGACGAAATTTTCAAAAAAAAAAAAAAAAAAAAAAAAAAAAAAATACACAGAAAGAAAAACGATAATCCGATTTTGCTCAAACTTTGCAAATCCTAATATTTGCATCAGTACTAGGTCAGGTGTAAAAATGGACAATATCGGTCCGCTCCATCCTCCCCATAAATGGTCAACATTTTGAATAATTACAACTCTCATAAAATGAGATGTGAAAGTCCGATTGTCTTCACATTACACACATCACAATATTTATATTAACCCAAGGTCTGGTGTTAAGATGGGCAATATCGGTCCAAATCTGGTACTTCCCCCAAAAAAGGTCGAAATTTAAAAAAATAAATATATATAGATAGAGAAAGGATAATCCGATTTTGCTCCAACTTTGCATATCCCAATATTTGCATCAGTGCTAGGTCAGGTGTGAAAATAGACAATATCGGTCCACTCCATCCAGTACCTCCCCCACAAAGGGTAACAATTTTGAATAATTATAACTCTCATAAAATGTGATGTAAGTGTCCGATTGTCTTCACATTACACACATCACAATATTTTTATTAACGCAAGGTCTGGTGTGAATATGGGATATATCGGTCCACTTCTTGTGGTACCTCCCCCACATTGGGTCAAAATTCTGATTATCCTTGAAGCTCGTAAATCGCAAAATCAGCATCCGATTCCGTTCAGTCTTGGCACATCTCAATATTTCCATCAACACAAGATATGTTATAAAGATGGAAGAGATCGGACCATTTCTTATGGTACTTCTCCAACAAAGGGTCGAAGCTTTGAGAACCAAAACAGTTATAAAATCCGAAATAAACATCCAATTCTCTTCATATTTCTCACATCCCATTACTTCTATCAACACACGATCTGCTGTGAAGATGGGATATATCGGTCCACTCTTTTTCGTACCTCTCCCACAAAGGGTCAACAATTTGAATTATCATGAGAGAAGTCAAAATATGTTTAAATAATCGAACATTGGCTGAGGGTATGCATCTGTCGGCAAAACCGACTGATGCTTTTTAACTTTTGTTTTCTAGAAATTGGACTAATTTGCAAAACATTAAAAAATGTTGGAGTGTGACTGTCTAATAACCCAGCTGACATTTTTTTCGAGGCTTCTGGTTTTCGATTTTTTTTCGAGATTTCAAATTATTTTAGAAATTTTCCAATTTCACTTAATTTCTTCTAGAAATTAAAGAAATGTTTTTAAACTTTAAAAAAAAATCCGATTTCGGTGACGAAGTCCATACAATTTTTACACCAAAAAGTTGGAAGAAATACGAAATAAAAATCGAAAATTTCAGCAGACATTCGAAACGAATTCAGAATAAAATGTTAGCTGGGAAATACAGTTTGTTGTTGGATGACTTTAAGATTGTCTCAGTGTTTCCTGTAGTAGCAATCAGCAAGAATAATTTGTTTTCTTATCCTTTTAAGCTATTTTGAAGTAGACTCCATGATAACACATTTTCTCCCTGGGCAACTGATGTCAACATCTTGAAGTCTGGCATCATAGCTAGATGTTATCGTAAAGCCTTTGTCAAGGAATTAATATAGACATGTTGTAGAACAACTTACATGCCACAAAGGCACTGCATTGCGTTCTCTATGAAAAGCATATCCTTAAATGTTCGTTGACATCATTGATGACATATTTAGTGTCTCTTTATTCCTTTATGCGTCCTTAAAGTGTTTCACATTTTAAGATTATGCCTTGATGTGGAATTAGTACGTGTTCGATGGGAAAGTTGGGGTTGAGTTGGCTGTTATAAAATTTCTTTGAGGGTCTGTGGTTTATTTAAGGAGTCTAAATTAATAAATTTAAAATTCTAATAAAGATTGAGAATTACGAGGATATACACAACAATATTTTTTTCAATGCCAAAAGAATTTAATATATATATATATATATATATATATATATATATATATATATATATATATATATATATATATATATATATATATATATATATATATATATATATATATATATATATTTTCTTTTTTTTTTCCTTCATAAGATTTAATTAAATTACAAATGTAGCCAAACAAAATATTCCATTTACTTAACATCAAAACCAAACTAGAAAACAAAGCCTCAAGGTATGCAATACAATTTCTATAATTGTTAAATTTTAAAAGAAAAATATTTGGAATTCCAGGAAAAACTATTAAAAAGCAAACAAACATAACACACACTCACAAATTAGGTTATCTGTAGGGCAGGATACATATAACAAATTATTTCTAAAAGGAATTTACTTTCTAGACACACAAATGAAATAAAGAATTTATACCAAATTGTTTTTCCTCTTTAAATATATCAATGAAAAAGTATGCTAAAAACCCCGAAATGTCAGTGTTTAAGGAGTTATGGCCATTTAAAAATACCCTATTATCCTCTTTAAATATCTCAATGAAAAAATATGCTAAACACCCCGAAATGTCAATATTTAATGAGTTATGGCCATTTTAAAATACCCTATTTTTCCTCCTTAAAAAACTCAATGAAAAAATATGCTAAAAACCCCGAATTGTTGATATTTAAGGAGTTATGGCCATTTTAAAATACCCTATTTTTCTCTTTAAAAAAACTCAACGAAAAAATATGCTAAAAACCCCGAATTGTTGATATTTAAGGAGTTATGGCCATTTTAAAATACCCTATTTTTCCTCCTAAAATATCTCAATAAAAAAATTTGCTAAAAACCCCGAATTGTTGATATTTAAGGAGTTATGGCCATTTTAAAATACCCTATTTTTCCTCTTTAAAAAACTCAATGAAAAAATTTGCTAAAAACCCCGAATTGTTGATATTAAGGAGTTATGGCCATTTTAAAATACCCTATTTTTCCTCTTTAAAAAACTCAATGAAAAAATATGCTAAAAACCCCGAATTGTTGATATTTAAGGAGTTATGGCCATTTTAAAATACCCTATTTTTCCTCTTTAAAAAACTCAATGAAAAAATATGCTAAAAACCCCGAAATGTCAATATTTAAAGAGTTATGGCCATTTTAAAATACCCTATTTTTCCTCTTTAAAAAACTCAATGAAAAAATTTGCTAAAAACCCCGAATTGTTGATATTTAAGGAGTTATGGCCATTTTAAAATACCCTATTTTTCCTCTTTAAAAAACTCAATGAAAAAATTTGCTAAAAACCCCGAATTGTTGATATTTAAGGAGTTATGGCCATTTTAAAATACCCTATTTTTCCTCTTTAAAAAACTCAATGAAAAAATATGCTAAAAACCCCGAAATGTCAATATTTAAGGAGTTATGGCCATTCCAAAATACCCTATTTTTTCCTCCTAAAATATCTCAATGAAAAAATATGCTAAAAACCCCGAATTGTTGATATTTAAGGAGTTATGGCCATTTTAAAATACCCTATTTTTCCTCTTTAAAAAACTCAATGAAAAAATTTGCTAAAAACCCCGAATTGTTGATATTTAAGGAGTTATGGCCATTTTAAAATACCCTATTTTTCCTCTTTAAAAAACTCAATGAAAAAATATGCTAAAAACCCCGAAATGTCAATATTTAAAGAGTTATGGCCATTTTAAAATACCCTATTTTTCCTCTTTAAAAAACTCAATGAAAAAATATGCTAAAAACCCCGAATTGTTGATATTTAAGGAGTTATGGCCATTTTAAAATACCCTATTTTTCCTCTTTAAAAAACTCAATGAAAAAATTTGCTAAAAACCCCGAATTGTTGATATTTAAGGAGTTATGGCCATTTTAAAATACCCTATTTTTCCTCTTTAAAAAACTCAATGAAAAAATATGCTAAAAACCCCGAATTGTTGATATTTAAGGAGTTATGGCCATTTTAAAATACCCTATTTTTCCTATTTAAAAAACTCAATGAAAAATATGCTAAAAACCCCGAATTGTTGATATTTAAGGAGTTATGGCCATTTTAAAATACCCTATTTTTCCTCTTTAAAAAACTCAATGAAAAAATTTGCTAAAAACCCCGAATTGTTGATATTTAAGGAGTTATGGCCATTTTAAAATACCCTATTTTCCTCTTTAAAAAACTCAATGAAAAAATATGCTAAAAACCCCGAATTGTTGATATTTAAGGAGTTATGGCCATTTTAAAATACACTATTTTTCCTCTTTAAAAAACTCAATGAAAAAATATGCTAAAAACCCCGAATTGTTGATATTTAAGGAGTTATGGCCATTTTAAAATACCCTATTTTTCCTATTTAAAAAACTCAATGAAAAATATGCTAAAAACCCCGAATTGTTGATATTTAAGGAGTTATGGCCATTTTAAAATACCCTATTTTTCCTCTTTAAAAAACTCAATGAAAAAATTTGCTAAAAACCCCGAATTGTTGATATTTAAGGAGTTATGGCCATTTTAAAATACCCTTTTTTTCCTCTTTAAAAAAACTCAATGAAAAAATATGCTAAAAACCCCGAATTGTTGATATTTAAGGAGTTATGGCCATTTTAAAATACCCTATTTTTCCTCTTTAAAAAACTCAATGAAAAAATATGCTAAAAACGCCGAATTGTTGATATTTAAAGAGATATGGCCATTTTAAAATACCCTATTTTTCCTCTTTAAAAAACTCAATGAAAAAATATGCTAAAAACCCCGAATTGTTGATATTTAAGGAATTATGGCCATTTTAAAATACCCTATTTTTCCTCTTTAAATATCTGAATGAAAAAAAATGCTAAAAACCCCGAATTGTTGATATTTAAGGAGTTATGGCCATTTTAAAATACCCTATTTTTCCTCTTTAAAAAACTCAATGAAAAAATTTGCTAAAAACCCCGAATTGTTGATATTTAAGGAGTTATGGCCATTTTAAAATACCCTTTTTTCCTCTTTAAAAAACTCAATGAAAAAATATGCTAAAAACCCCGAATTGTTGATATTTAAGGAGTTATGGCCATTTTAAAATACACTATTTTCCCTCCTTAAATATCTGAATGAAAAAATATGCTAAAAACCCCGAATTGTTGATATTTAAGGAGTTATGGCCATTGTAAAATACCCTATTTTTCCTCTTTAAAAAACTCAATGAAAAAATATGCTAAAAACCCCGAATTGTTGATATTTAAGGAGTTATGGCCATTTTAAAATACACTATTTTCCCTCCTTAAATATCTGAA
Organism: Musca domestica; assembly: GCF_030504385.1. Lineage (NCBI taxonomy): Eukaryota > Metazoa > Arthropoda > Insecta > Diptera > Muscidae > Musca > Musca domestica. The sequence goes on along the minus strand of NW_026712250.1, from coordinate 10,895,624 downwards.
TGAAAAAATATGCTAAAAACGCCGAATTGTTGATATTTAAAGAGTTATGGCCATTTTAAAATACCCTATTTTTCCTCTTTAAAAAACTCAATGAAAAAATTTGCTAAAAACCCCGAATTGTTGATATTTAAGGAGTTATGGCCATTTTAAAATACCCTTTTTTTCCTCTTTAAAAAACTCAATGAAAAAATATGCTAAAAACCCCGAATTGTTGATATTTAAGGAGTTATGGCCATTTTAAAATACACTATTTTCCCTCCTTAAATATCTGAATGAAAAAATATGCTAAAAACCCCGAATTGTTGATATTTAAGGAGTTATGGCCATTGTAAAATACCCTATTTTTCCTCTTTAAAAAACTCAATGAAAAAATATGCTAAAAACCCCGAATTGTTGATATTTAAGGAGTTATGGCCATTTTAAAATACACTATTTTCCCTCCTTAAATATCTGAATGAAAAAATATGCTAAAAACGCCGAATTGTTGATATTTAAAGAGTTATGGCCATTTTAAAATACCCTATTTTTCCTCTTTAAAAAACTCAATGAAAAAATATGCTAAAAACGCCGAATTGTTGATATTTAAAGAGATATGGCCATTTTAAAATACCCTATTTTTCCTCTTTAAAAAACTCAATGAAAAAATATGCTAAAAACGCCGAATTGTTGATATTTAAGGAGTTATGGCCATTTTAAAATACCCTATTTTTCCTCTTTAAAAAACTCAATGAAAAAATATGCTAAAAACGCCGAATTGTTGATATTTAAGGAGTTATGGCCATTTTAAAATACACTATTTTCCCTCCTTAAATATCTGAATGAAAAAATATGCTAAAAACGCCGAATTGTTGATATTTAAGGAGTTATGGCCATTTTAAAATACCCTATTTTTCCTCTTTAAAAAACTCAATGAAAAAATATGCTAAAAACCCCGAATTGTTGATATTTAAGGAGTTATGGCCATTTTAAAATACCCTATTTTTCCTCTTTAAAAAACTCAATGAAAAAATATGCTAAAAACCCCGAATTGTTGATATTTAAGGAGTTATGGCCATTTTAAAATACCCTATTTTCCTCCTTAAATATCTGAATGAAAAAATATGCTAAAAACCCCGAATTGTTGATATTTAAGGAGTTATGGCCATTTTAAAATACCCTATTTTTCCTCTTTAAAAAACTCAATGAAAAAATATGCTAAAAACCCCGAATTGTTGATATTTAAGGAGTTATGGCCATTTTAAAATACCCTATTTCTCCTCCTTAAATATCTGAATGAAAAAATATGCTAAAAACCCCGAATTGTTGATATTTAAGGAGTTATGGCCATTTTAAAATACCCTATTTTTCCTCTTTAAAAAACTCAATGAAAAAATATGCTAAAAACCCCGAATTGTTGATATTTAAGGAGTTATGGCCATTTTAAAATACCCTATTTTTCCTCTTTAAAAAACTCAATGAAAAAATATGCTAAAAACCCCGAATTGTTGATATTTAAGGAGTTATGGCCATTTTAAAATACCCTATTTTTCCTCCTTAAATATCTGAATGAAAAAATATGCTAAAAACCCCGAATTGTTGATATTTAAGGAGTTATGGCCATTTTAAAATACCCTATTTTTCCTCTTTAAAAAACTCAATGAAAAAATATGCTAAAAACCCCGAATTGTTGATATTTAAGGAGTTATGGCCATTTTAAAATACCCTATTTTCCTCTTAAATATCTGAATGAAAAAATATGCTAAAAACCCCGAATTGTTGATATTTAAGGAGTTATGGCCATTTTAAAATACCCTATTTTTCCTCTTTAAAAAACTCAATGAAAAAATATGCTAAAAACCCCGAATTGTTGATATTTAAGGAGTTATGGCCATTTTAAAATACCCTATTTTTCCTCTTTAAAAAACTCAATGAAAAAATATGCTAAAAACCCCGAATTGTTGATATTTAAGGAGTTATGGCCATTTTAAAATACCCTATTTTTCCTCTTTAAATATCTGAATGAAAAAATATGCTAAAAACCCCGAATTGTTGATATTTAAGGAGTTATGGCCATTTTAAAATACCCTATTTTTCCTCTTTAAAAAACTCAATGAAAAAATATGCTAAAAACCCCGAATTGTTGATATTTAAGGAGTTATGGCCATTTTAAAATACCCTATTTTTCCTCTTTAAATATCTCAATGAAAAAATATGCTAAAAACCCCGAATTGTTGATATTTAAGGAGTTATGGCCATTTTAAAATACCCTATTTTTCCTCTTTAAAAAACTCAATGAAAAAATATGCTAAAAACCCCGAATTGTTGATATTTAAGGAGTTATGGCCATTTTAAAATACCCTATTTTTCCTCTTTAAAAACTCAATGAAAAAATATGCTAAAAACCCCGAATTGTTGATATTTAAGGAGTTATGGCCATTTTAAAATACCCTATTTTTCCTCTTAAAATACTCAATGAAAAAATATGCTAAAAACCCCGAATTGTTGATATTTAAGGAGTTATGGCCATTTTAAAATACCCTATTTTTCCTCTTTAAAAAACTCAATGAAAAAATATGCTAAAAACCCCGAATTGTTGATATTTAAGGAGTTATGGCCATTTTAAAATACCCTATTTTCCTCTTAAAATACTCAATGAAAAAATATGCTAAAAACCCCGAATTGTTGATATTTAAGGAGTTATGGCCATTTTAAAATACCCTATTTTTCCTCTTTAAAAACTCAATGAAAAAATATGCTAAAAACCCCGAATTGTTGATATTTAAGGAGTTATGGCCATTTTAAAATACCCTATTTTTCCTCTTTAAAAAACTCAATGAAAAAATATGCTAAAAACCCCGAATTGTTGATATTTAAGGAGTTATGGCCATTTTAAAATACCCTATTTTTCCTCTTTAAAAACTCAATGAAAAAATATGCTAAAAACCCCGAATTGTTGATATTTAAGGAGTTATGGCCATTTTAAAATACCCTATTTTTCCTCTTTAAAAAACTCAATGAAAAAATATGCTAAAAACCCCGAATTGTTGATATTTAAGGAGTTATGGCCATTTTAAAATACCCTATTTTTCCTCTTTAAAAAACTCAATGAAAAAATATGCTAAAAACCCCGAATTGTTGATATTTAAGGAGTTATGGCCATTTTAAAATACCCTATTTTTCCTCTTTAAAAAACTCAATGAAAAAATATGCTAAAAACCCCGAATTGTTGATATTTAAGGAGTTATGGCCATTTTAAAATACCCTATTTTTCCTCTTTAAAAAACTCAATGAAAAAATATGCTAAAAACCCCGAATTGTTGATATTTAAGGAGTTATGGCCATTTTAAAATACCCTATTTTTCCTCTTTAAAAAACTCAATGAAAAAATATGCTAAAAACCCCGAATTGTTGATATTTAAGGAGTTATGGCCATTTTAAAATACCCTATTTTTCCTCTTTAAAAAACTCAATGAAAAAATATGCTAAAAACCCCGAATTGTTGATATTTAAGGAGTTATGGCCATTTTAAAATACCCTATTTTTCCTCTTTAAAAAACTCAATGAAAAAATATGCTAAAAACCCCGAATTGTTGATATTTAAGGAGTTATGGCCATTTTAAAATACCCTATTTTTCCTCTTTAAAAAACTCAATGAAAAAATATGCTAAAAACCCCGAATTGTTGATATTTAAGGAGTTATGGCCATTTTAAAATACCCTATTTTTCCTCTTTAAAAAACTCAATGAAAAAATATGCTAAAAACCCCGAATTGTTGATATTTAAGGAGTTATGGCCATTTTAAAATACCCTATTTTTCCTCTTTAAAAAACTCAATGAAAAAATATGCTAAAAACCCCGAATTGTTGATATTTAAGGAGTTATGGCCATTTTAAAATACCCTATTTTTCCTCTTTAAAAAACTCAATGAAAAAATATGCTAAAAACCCCGAATTGTTGATATTTAAGGAGTTATGGCCATTTTAAAATACCCTATTTTTCCTCTTTAAAAAACTCAATGAAAAAATATGCTAAAAACCCCGAATTGTTGATATTTAAGGAGTTATGGCCATTTTAAAATACCCTATTTTTCCTCTTTAAAAAACTCAATGAAAAAATATGCTAAAAACCCCGAATTGTTGATATTTAAGGAGTTATGGCCATTTTAAAATACCCTATTTTTCCTCTTTAAAAAACTCAATGAAAAAATATGCTAAAAACCCCGAATTGTTGATATTTAAGGAGTTATGGCCATTTTAAAATACCCTATTTTTCCTCTTTAAAAAACTCAATGAAAAAATATGCTAAAAACCCCGAATTGTTGATATTTAAGGAGTTATGGCCATTTTAAAATACCCTATTTTTCCTCTTTAAAAACTCAATGAAAAAATATGCTAAAAACCCCGAATTGTTGATATTTAAGGAGTTATGGCCATTTTAAAATACCCTATTTTTCCTCTTTAAAAAACTCAATGAAAAAATATGCTAAAAACCCCGAATTGTTGATATTTAAGGAGTTATGGCCATTTTAAAATACCCTATTTTTCCTCTTTAAAAAACTCAATGAAAAAATATGCTAAAAACCCCGAATTGTTGATATTTAAGGAGTTATGGCCATTTTAAAATACCCTATTTTTCCTCTTTAAAAAACTCAATGAAAAAATATGCTAAAAACCCCGAATTGTTGATATTTAAGGAGTTATGGCCATTTTAAAATACCCTATTTTTCCTCTTTAAAAACTCAATGAAAAAATATGCTAAAAACCCCGAATTGTTGATATTTAAGGAGTTATGGCCATTTTAAAATACCCTATTTTTCCTCTTTAAAAAACTCAATGAAAAAATATGCTAAAAACCCCGAATTGTTGATATTTAAGGAGTTATGGCCATTTTAAAATACCCTATTTTTCCTCTTTAAAAACTCAATGAAAAAATATGCTAAAAACCCCGAATTGTTGATATTTAAGGAGTTATGGCCATTTTAAAATACCCTATTTTTCCTCTTTAAAAAACTCAATGAAAAAATATGCTAAAAACCCCGAATTGTTGATATTTAAGGAGTTATGGCCATTTTAAAATACCCTATTTTTCCTCTTTAAAAACTCAATGAAAAAATATGCTAAAAACCCCGAATTGTTGATATTTAAGGAGTTATGGCCATTTTAAAATACCCTATTTTTCCTCTTTAAATATCTCAATGAAAAAATATGCTAAAAACCCCGAATTGTTGATATTTAAGGAGTTATGGCCATTTTAAAATACCCTATTTTTCCTCTTTAAAAACTCAATGAAAAAATATGCTAAAAACCCCGAATTGTTGATATTTAAGGAGTTATGGCCATTTTAAAATACCCTATTTTTCCTCTTTAAAAAACTCAATGAAAAAATATGCTAAAAACCCCGAATTGTTGATATTTAAGGAGTTATGGCCATTTTAAAATACCCTATTTTTCCTCTTTAAAAACTCAATGAAAAAATATGCTAAAAACCCCGAATTGTTGATATTTAAGGAGTTATGGCCATTTTAAAATACCCTATTTTTCCTCTTTAAAAACTCAATGAAAAAATATGCTAAAAACCCCGAATTGTTGATATTTAAGGAGTTATGGCCATTTTAAAATACCCTATTTTTCCTCTTTAAAAAACTCAATGAAAAAATATGCTAAAAACCCCGAATTGTTGATATTTAAGGAGTTATGGCCATTTTAAAATACCCTATTTTTCCTCTTTAAAAACTCAATGAAAAAATATGCTAAAAACCCCGAATTGTTGATATTTAAGGAGTTATGGCCATTTTAAAATACCCTATTTTTCCTCTTTAAAAACTCAATGAAAAAATATGCTAAAAACCCCGAATTGTTGATATTTAAGGAGTTATGGCCATTTTAAAATACCCTATTTTTCCTCTTTAAAAAACTCAATGAAAAAATATGCTAAAAACCCCGAATTGTTGATATTTAAGGAGTTATGGCCATTTTAAAATACCCTATTTTTCCTCTTTAAAAAACTCAATGAAAAAATATGCTAAAAACCCCGAATTGTTGATATTTAAGGAGTTATGGCCATTTTAAAATACCCTATTTTTCCTCTTTAAAAACTCAATGAAAAAATATGCTAAAAACCCCGAATTGTTGATATTTAAGGAGTTATGGCCATTTTAAAATACCCTATTTTTCCTCTTTAAAAACTCAATGAAAAAATATGCTAAAAACCCCGAATTGTTGATATTTAAGGAGTTATGGCCATTTTAAAATACCCTATTTTTCCTCTTTAAAAACTCAATGAAAAAATATGCTAAAAACCCCGAATTGTTGATATTTAAGGAGTTATGGCCATTTTAAAATACCCTATTTTTCCTCTTTAAAAAACTCAATGAAAAAATATGCTAAAAACCCCGAATTGTTGATATTTAAGGAGTTATGGCCATTTTAAAATACCCTATTTTTCCTCTTTAAAAAACTCAATGAAAAAATATGCTAAAAACCCCGAATTGTTGATATTTAAGGAGTTATGGCCATTTTAAAATACCCTATTTTTCCTCTTTAAAAACTCAATGAAAAAATATGCTAAAAACCCCGAATTGTTGATATTTAAGGAGTTATGGCCATTTTAAAATACCCTATTTTTCCTCTTAAAAAACTCAATGAAAAAATATGCTAAAAACCCCGAATTGTTGATATTTAAGGAGTTATGGCCATTTTAAAATACCCTATTTTTCCTCTTTAAAAACTCAATGAAAAAATATGCTAAAAACCCCGAATTGTTGATATTTAAGGAGTTATGGCCATTTTAAAATACCCTATTTTTCCTCTTTAAAAACTCAATGAAAAAATATGCTAAAAACCCCGAATTGTTGATATTTAAGGAGTTATGGCCATTTTAAAATACCCTATTTTTCCTCTTAAAAACTCAATGAAAAAATATGCTAAAAACCCCGAATTGTTGATATTTAAGGAGTTATGGCCATTTTAAAATACCCTATTTTTCCTCTTTAAAAACTCAATGAAAAAATATGCTAAAAACCCCGAATTGTTGATATTTAAGGAGTTATGGCCATTTTAAAATACCCTATTTTTCCTCTTTAAAAAACTCAATGAAAAAATATGCTAAAAACCCCGAATTGTTGATATTTAAGGAGTTATGGCCATTTTAAAATACCCTATTTTTCCTCTTTAAAAACTCAATGAAAAAATATGCTAAAAACCCCGAATTGTTGATATTTAAGGAGTTATGGCCATTTTAAAATACCCTATTTTTCCTCTTTAAAAAACTCAATGAAAAAATATGCTAAAAACCCCGAATTGTTGATATTTAAGGAGTTATGGCCATTTTAAAATACCCTATTTTTCCTCTTTAAAAACTCAATGAAAAAATATGCTAAAAACCCCGAATTGTTGATATTTAAGGAGTTATGGCCATTTTAAAATACCCTATTTTTCCTCTTTAAAAAACTCAATGAAAAAATATGCTAAAAACCCCGAATTGTTGATATTTAAGGAGTTATGGCCATTTTAAAATACCCTATTTTTCCTCTTTAAAAAACTCAATGAAAAAATATGCTAAAAACCCCGAATTGTTGATATTTAAGGAGTTATGGCCATTTTAAAATACCCTATTTTTCCTCTTTAAAAACTCAATGAAAAAATATGCTAAAAACCCCGAATTGTTGATATTTAAGGAGTTATGGCCATTTTAAAATACCCTATTTTTCCTCTTTAAAAACTCAATGAAAAAATATGCTAAAAACCCCGAATTGTTGATATTTAAGGAGTTATGGCCATTTTAAAATACCCTATTTTTCCTCTTTAAAAACTCAATGAAAAAATATGCTAAAAACCCCGAATTGTTGATATTTAAGGAGTTATGGCCATTTTAAAATACCCTATTTTTCCTCTTTAAAATACTCAATGAAAAAATATGCTAAAAACCCCGAATTGTTGATATTTAAGGAGTTATGGCCATTTTAAAATACCCTATTTTTCCTCTTTAAAAACTCAATGAAAAAATATGCTAAAAACCCCGAATTGTTGATATTTAAGGAGTTATGGCCATTTTAAAATACCCTATTTTTCCTCTTTAAAAACTCAATGAAAAAATATGCTAAAAACCCCGAATTGTTGATATTTAAGGAGTTATGGCCATTTTAAAATACCCTATTTTTCCTCTTTAAAAACTCAATGAAAAAATATGCTAAAAACCCCGAATTGTTGATATTTAAGGAGTTATGGCCATTTTAAAATACCCTATTTTTCCTCTTTAAAAACTCAATGAAAAAATATGCTAAAAACCCCGAATTGTTGATATTTAAGGAGTTATGGCCATTTTAAAATACCCTATTTTTCCTCTTTAAAAACTCAATGAAAAAATATGCTAAAAACCCCGAATTGTTGATATTTAAGGAGTTATGGCCATTTTAAAATACCCTATTTTTCCTCTTTAAAAACTCAATGAAAAAATATGCTAAAAACCCCGAATTGTTGATATTTAAGGAGTTATGGCCATTTTAAAATACCCTATTTTTCCTCTTTAAAAACTCAATGAAAAAATATGCTAAAAACCCCGAATTGTTGATATTTAAGGAGTTATGGCCATTTTAAAATACCCTATTTTTCCTCTTTAAAAACTCAATGAAAAAATATGCTAAAAACCCCGAATTGTTGATATTTAAGGAGTTATGGCCATTTTAAAATACCCTATTTTTCCTCTTTAAAAACTCAATGAAAAAATATGCTAAAAACCCCGAATTGTTGATATTTAAGGAGTTATGGCCATTTTAAAATACCCTATTTTTCCTCTTAAAATACTCAATGAAAAAATATGCTAAAAACCCCGAATTGTTGATATTTAAGGAGTTATGGCCATTTTAAAATACCCTATTTTTCCTCTTTAAAAAACTCAATGAAAAAATATGCTAAAAACCCCGAATTGTTGATATTTAAGGAGTTATGGCCATTTTAAAATACCCTATTTTTCCTCTTTAAAAACTCAATGAAAAAATATGCTAAAAACCCCGAATTGTTGATATTTAAGGAGTTATGGCCATTTTAAAATACCCTATTTTTCCTCTTTAAAAAACTCAATGAAAAAATATGCTAAAAACCCCGAATTGTTGATATTTAAGGAGTTATGGCCATTTTAAAATACCCTATTTTTCCTCTTTAAAAACTCAATGAAAAAATATGCTAAAAACCCCGAATTGTTGATATTTAAGGAGTTATGGCCATTTTAAAATACCCTATTTTTCCTCTTTAAAAACTCAATGAAAAAATATGCTAAAAACCCCGAATTGTTGATATTTAAGGAGTTATGGCCATTTTAAAATACCCTATTTTTCCTCTTTAAAAACTCAATGAAAAAATATGCTAAAAACCCCGAATTGTTGATATTTAAGGAGTTATGGCCATTTTAAAATACCCTATTTTTCCTCTTTAAAAACTCAATGAAAAAATATGCTAAAAACCCCGAATTGTTGATATTTAAGGAGTTATGGCCATTTTAAAATACCCTATTTTTCCTCTTTAAAAACTCAATGAAAAAATATGCTAAAAACCCCGAATTGTTGATATTTAAGGAGTTATGGCCATTTTAAAATACCCTATTTTTCCTCTTTAAAAACTCAATGAAAAAATATGCTAAAAACCCCGAATTGTTGATATTTAAGGAGTTATGGCCATTTTAAAATACCCTATTTTTCCTCTTTAAAAAACTCAATGAAAAAATATGCTAAAAACCCCGAATTGTTGATATTTAAGGAGTTATGGCCATTTTAAAATACCCTATTTTTCCTCTTTAAAAACTCAATGAAAAAATATGCTAAAAACCCCGAATTGTTGATATTTAAGGAGTTATGGCCATTTTAAAATACCCTATTTTTCCTCTTTAAAAACTCAATGAAAAAATATGCTAAAAACCCCGAATTGTTGATATTTAAGGAGTTATGGCCATTTTAAAATACCCTATTTTTCCTCTTTAAAAACTCAATGAAAAAATATGCTAAAAACCCCGAATTGTTGATATTTAAGGAGTTATGGCCATTTTAAAATACCCTATTTTTCCTCTTTAAAAACTCAATGAAAAAATATGCTAAAAACCCCGAATTGTTGATATTTAAGGAGTTATGGCCATTTTAAAATACCCTATTTTTCCTCTTTAAAAACTCAATGAAAAAATATGCTAAAAACCCCGAATTGTTGATATTTAAGGAGTTATGGCCATTTTAAAATACCCTATTTTTCCTCTTTAAAAACTCAATGAAAAAATATGCTAAAAACCCCGAATTGTTGATATTTAAGGAGTTATGGCCATTTTAAAATACCCTATTTTTCCTCTTTAAAAACTCAATGAAAAAATATGCTAAAAACCCCGAATTGTTGATATTTAAGGAGTTATGGCCATTTTAAAATACCCTATTTTTCCTCTTTAAAAACTCAATGAAAAAATATGCTAAAAACCCCGAATTGTTGATATTTAAGGAGTTATGGCCATTTTAAAATACCCTATTTTTCCTCTTTAAAAACTCAATGAAAAAATATGCTAAAAACCCCGAATTGTTGATATTTAAGGAGTTATGGCCATTTTAAAATACCCTATTTTTCCTCTTTAAAAACTCAATGAAAAAATATGCTAAAAACCCCGAATTGTTGATATTTAAGGAGTTATGGCCATTTTAAAATACCCTATTTTTCCTCTTTAAAAACTCAATGAAAAAATATGCTAAAAACCCCGAATTGTTGATATTTAAGGAGTTATGGCCATTTTAAAATACCCTATTTTTCCTCTTTAAAAACTCAATGAAAAAATATGCTAAAAACCCCGAATTGTTGATATTTAAGGAGTTATGGCCATTTTAAAATACCCTATTTTTCCTCTTTAAAAACTCAATGAAAAAATATGCTAAAAACCCCGAATTGTTGATATTTAAGGAGTTATGGCCATTTTAAAATACCCTATTTTTCCTCTTTAAAAACTCAATGAAAAAATATGCTAAAAACCCCGAATTGTTGATATTTAAGGAGTTATGGCCATTTTAAAATACCCTATTTTTCCTCTTTAAAAACTCAATGAAAAAATATGCTAAAAACCCCGAATTGTTGATATTTAAGGAGTTATGGCCATTTTAAAATACCCTATTTTTCCTCTTTAAAAACTCAATGAAAAAATATGCTAAAAACCCCGAATTGTTGATATTTAAGGAGTTATGGCCATTTTAAAATACCCTATTTTTCCTCTTTAAAAACTCAATGAAAAAATATGCTAAAAACCCCGAATTGTTGATATTTAAGGAGTTATGGCCATTTTAAAATACCCTATTTTTCCTCTTAAAATACTCAATGAAAAAATATGCTAAAAACCCCGAATTGTTGATATTTAAGGAGTTATGGCCATTTTAAAATACCCTATTTTTCCTCTTTAAAAAACTCAATGAAAAAATATGCTAAAAACCCCGAATTGTTGATATTTAAGGAGTTATGGCCATTTTAAAATACCCTATTTTTCCTCTTTAAAATACTCAATGAAAAAATATGCTAAAAACCCCGAATTGTTGATATTTAAGGAGTTATGGCCATTTTAAAATACCCTATTTTTCCTCTTTAAAAACTCAATGAAAAAATATGCTAAAAACCCCGAATTGTTGATATTTAAGGAGTTATGGCCATTTTAAAATACCCTATTTTTCCTCTTTAAAAACTCAATGAAAAAATATGCTAAAAACCCCGAATTGTTGATATTTAAGGAGTTATGGCCATTTTAAAATACCCTATTTTTCCTCTTTAAAAACTCAATGAAAAAATATGCTAAAAACCCCGAATTGTTGATATTTAAGGAGTTATGGCCATTTTAAAATACCCTATTTTTCCTCTTTAAAAACTCAATGAAAAAATATGCTAAAAACCCCGAATTGTTGATATTTAAGGAGTTATGGCCATTTTAAAATACCCTATTTTTCCTCTTTAAAAACTCAATGAAAAAATATGCTAAAAACCCCGAATTGTTGATATTTAAGGAGTTATGGCCATTTTAAAATACCCTATTTTTCCTCTTTAAAAACTCAATGAAAAAATATGCTAAAAACCCCGAATTGTTGATATTTAAGGAGTTATGGCCATTTTAAAATACCCTATTTTTCCTCTTTAAAAACTCAATGAAAAAATATGCTAAAAACCCCGAATTGTTGATATTTAAGGAGTTATGGCCATTTTAAAATACCCTATTTTTCCTCTTTAAAAAACTCAATGAAAAAATATGCTAAAAACCCCGAATTGTTGATATTTAAGGAGTTATGGCCATTTTAAAATACCCTATTTTTCCTCTTTAAATATCTCAATGAAAAAATATGCTAAAAACCCCGAATTGTTGATATTTAAGGAGTTATGGCCATTTTAAAATACCCTATTTTTCCTCTTTAAAAACTCAATGAAAAAATATGCTAAAAACCCCGAATTGTTGATATTTAAGGAGTTATGGCCATTTTAAAATACCCTATTTTTCCTCTTTAAAAACTCAATGAAAAAATATGCTAAAAACCCCGAATTGTTGATATTTAAGGAGTTATGGCCATTTTAAAATACCCTATTTTTCCTCTTTAAAAACTCAATGAAAAAATATGCTAAAAACCCCGAATTGTTGATATTTAAGGAGTTATGGCCATTTTAAAATACCCTATTTTTCCTCTTTAAAAACTCAATGAAAAAATATGCTAAAAACCCCGAATTGTTGATATTTAAGGAGTTATGGCCATTTTAAAATACCCTATTTTTCCTCTTTAAAAACTCAATGAAAAAATATGCTAAAAACCCCGAATTGTTGATATTTAAGGAGTTATGGCCATTTTAAAATACCCTATTTTTCCTCTTTAAAAACTCAATGAAAAAATATGCTAAAAACCCCGAATTGTTGATATTTAAGGAGTTATGGCCATTTTAAAATACCCTATTTTTCCTCTTTAAAAAACTCAATGAAAAAATATGCTAAAAACCCCGAATTGTTGATATTTAAGGAGTTATGGCCATTTTAAAATACCCTATTTTTCCTCTTTAAAAACTCAATGAAAAAATATGCTAAAAACCCCGAATTGTTGATATTTAAGGAGTTATGGCCATTTTAAAATACCCTATTTTTCCTCTTTAAAAACTCAATGAAAAAATATGCTAAAAACCCCGAATTGTTGATATTTAAGGAGTTATGGCCATTTTAAAATACCCTATTTTTCCTCTTTAAAAACTCAATGAAAAAATATGCTAAAAACCCCGAATTGTTGATATTTAAGGAGTTATGGCCATTTTAAAATACCCTATTTTTCCTCTTTAAAAAACTCAATGAAAAAATATGCTAAAAACCCCGAATTGTTGATATTTAAGGAGTTATGGCCATTTTAAAATACCCTATTTTTCCTCTTTAAAAACTCAATGAAAAAATATGCTAAAAACCCCGAATTGTTGATATTTAAGGAGTTATGGCCATTTTAAAATACCCTATTTTTCCTCTTTAAAAACTCAATGAAAAAATATGCTAAAAACCCCGAATTGTTGATATTTAAGGAGTTATGGCCATTTTAAAATACCCTATTTTTCCTCTTTAAAAACTCAATGAAAAAATATGCTAAAAACCCCGAATTGTTGATATTTAAGGAGTTATGGCCATTTTAAAATACCCTATTTTTCCTCTTTAAAAACTCAATGAAAAAATATGCTAAAAACCCCGAATTGTTGATATTTAAGGAGTTATGGCCATTTTAAAATACCCTATTTTTCCTCTTTAAAAACTCAATGAAAAAATATGCTAAAAACCCCGAATTGTTGATATTTAAGGAGTTATGGCCATTTTAAAATACCCTATTTTTCCTCTTTAAAAACTCAATGAAAAAATATGCTAAAAACCCCGAATTGTTGATATTTAAGGAGTTATGGCCATTTTAAAATACCCTATTTTTCCTCTTTAAAAACTCAATGAAAAAATATGCTAAAAACCCCGAATTGTTGATATTTAAGGAGTTATGGCCATTTTAAAATACCCTATTTTTCCTCTTTAAAAAACTCAATGAAAAAATATGCTAAAAACCCCGAATTGTTGATATTTAAGGAGTTATGGCCATTTTAAAATACCCTATTTTTCCTCTTTAAAAACTCAATGAAAAAATATGCTAAAAACCCCGAATTGTTGATATTTAAGGAGTTATGGCCATTTTAAAATACCCTATTTTTCCTCTTTAAAAACTCAATGAAAAAATATGCTAAAAACCCCGAATTGTTGATATTTAAGGAGTTATGGCCATTTTAAAATACCCTATTTTTCCTCTTTAAAAACTCAATGAAAAAATATGCTAAAAACCCCGAATTGTTGATATTTAAGGAGTTATGGCCATTTTAAAATACCCTATTTTTCCTCTTTAAAAACTCAATGAAAAAATATGCTAAAAACCCCGAATTGTTGATATTTAAGGAGTTATGGCCATTTTAAAATACCCTATTTTTCCTCTTTAAAAAACTCAATGAAAAAATATGCTAAAAACCCCGAATTGTTGATATTTAAGGAGTTATGGCCATTTTAAAATACCCTATTTTTCCTCTTTAAAAATCTCAATGAAAAAATATGCTAAAAACCCCGAATTGTTGATATTTAAGGAGTTATGGCCATTTTAAAATACCCTATTTTTCCTCTTTAAAAAACTCAATGAAAAAATATGCTAAAAACCCCGAATTGTTGATATTTAAGGAGTTATGGCCATTTTAAAATACCCTATTTTTCCTCTTTAAAAACTCAATGAAAAAATATGCTAAAAACCCCGAATTGTTGATATTTAAGGAGTTATGGCCATTTTAAAATACCCTATTTTTCCTCTTTAAAAACTCAATGAAAAAATATGCTAAAAACCCCGAATTGTTGATATTTAAGGAGTTATGGCCATTTTAAAATACCCTATTTTTCCTCTTTAAAAACTCAATGAAAAAATATGCTAAAAACCCCGAATTGTTGATATTTAAGGAGTTATGGCCATTTTAAAATACCCTATTTTTCCTCTTTAAAAACTCAATGAAAAAATATGCTAAAAACCCCGAATTGTTGATATTTAAGGAGTTATGGCCATTTTAAAATACCCTATTTTTCCTCTTTAAAAACTCAATGAAAAAATATGCTAAAAACCCCGAATTGTTGATATTTAAGGAGTTATGGCCATTTTAAAATACCCTATTTTTCCTCTTTAAAAACTCAATGAAAAAATATGCTAAAAACCCCGAATTGTTGATATTTAAGGAGTTATGGCCATTTTAAAATACCCTATTTTTCCTCTTTAAAAACTCAATGAAAAAATATGCTAAAAACCCCGAATTGTTGATATTTAAGGAGTTATGGCCATTTTAAAATACCCTATTTTTCCTCTTTAAAAACTCAATGAAAAAATATGCTAAAAACCCCGAATTGTTGATATTTAAGGAGTTATGGCCATTTTAAAATACCCTATTTTTCCTCTTTAAAAACTCAATGAAAAAATATGCTAAAAACCCCGAATTGTTGATATTTAAGGAGTTATGGCCATTTTAAAATACCCTATTTTTCCTCTTTAAAAACTCAATGAAAAAATATGCTAAAAACCCCGAATTGTTGATATTTAAGGAGTTATGGCCATTTTAAAATACCCTATTTTTCCTCTTTAAAAACTCAATGAAAAAATATGCTAAAAACCCCGAATTGTTGATATTTAAGGAGTTATGGCCATTTTAAAATACCCTATTTTTCCTCTTTAAAAACTCAATGAAAAAATATGCTAAAAACCCCGAATTGTTGATATTTAAGGAGTTATGGCCATTTTAAAATACCCTATTTTTCCTCTTTAAAAACTCAATGAAAAAATATGCTAAAAACCCCGAATTGTTGATATTTAAGGAGTTATGGCCATTTTAAAATACCCTATTTTTCCTCTTTAAAAACTCAATGAAAAAATATGCTAAAAACCCCGAATTGTTGATATTTAAGGAGTTATGGCCATTTTAAAATACCCTATTTTTCCTCTTTAAAAACTCAATGAAAAAATATGCTAAAAACCCCGAATTGTTGATATTTAAGGAGTTATGGCCATTTTAAAATACCCTATTTTTCCTCTTAAAAACTCAATGAAAAAATATGCTAAAAACCCCGAATTGTTGATATTTAAGGAGTTATGGCCATTTTAAAATACCCTATTTTTCCTCTTTAAAAACTCAATGAAAAAATATGCTAAAAACCCCGAATTGTTGATATTTAAGGAGTTATGGCCATTTTAAAATACCCTATTTTTCCTCTTTAAAAACTCAATGAAAAAATATGCTAAAAACCCCGAATTGTTGATATTTAAGGAGTTATGGCCATTTTAAAATACCCTATTTTTCCTCTTTAAAAACTCAATGAAAAAATATGCTAAAAACCCCGAATTGTTGATATTTAAGGAGTTATGGCCATTTTAAAATACCCTATTTTTCCTCTTTAAAAACTCAATGAAAAAATATGCTAAAAACCCCGAATTGTTGATATTTAAGGAGTTATGGCCATTTTAAAATACCCTATTTTTCCTCTTTAAAAACTCAATGAAAAAATATGCTAAAAACCCCGAATTGTTGATATTTAAGGAGTTATGGCCATTTTAAAATACCCTATTTTTCCTCTTTAAAAACTCAATGAAAAAATATGCTAAAAACCCCGAATTGTTGATATTTAAGGAGTTATGGCCATTTTAAAATACCCTATTTTTCCTCTTTAAAAACTCAATGAAAAAATATGCTAAAAACCCCGAATTGTTGATATTTAAGGAGTTATGGCCATTTTAAAATACCCTATTTTTCCTCTTTAAAAACTCAATGAAAAAATATGCTAAAAACCCCGAATTGTTGATATTTAAGGAGTTATGGCCATTTTAAAATACCCTATTTTTCCTCTTTAAAAACTCAATGAAAAAATATGCTAAAAACCCCGAATTGTTGATATTTAAGGAGTTATGGCCATTTTAAAATACCCTATTTTTCCTCTTTAAAAAACTCAATGAAAAAATATGCTAAAAACCCCGAATTGTTGATATTTAAGGAGTTATGGCCATTTTAAAATACCCTATTTTTCCTCTTAAAAACTCAATGAAAAAATATGCTAAAAACCCCGAATTGTTGATATTTAAGGAGTTATGGCCATTTTAAAATACCCTATTTTTCCTCTTTAAAAACTCAATGAAAAAATATGCTAAAAACCCCGAATTGTTGATATTTAAGGAGTTATGGCCATTTTAAAATACCCTATTTTTCCTCTTTAAAAACTCAATGAAAAAATATGCTAAAAACCCCGAATTGTTGATATTTAAGGAGTTATGGCCATTTTAAAATACCCTATTTTTCCTCTTTAAAAACTCAATGAAAAAATATGCTAAAAACCCCGAATTGTTGATATTTAAGGAGTTATGGCCATTTTAAAATACCCTATTTTTCCTCTTAAAAACTCAATGAAAAAATATGCTAAAAACCCCGAATTGTTGATATTTAAGGAGTTATGGCCATTTTAAAATACCCTATTTTTCCTCTTTAAAAACTCAATGAAAAAATATGCTAAAAACCCCGAATTGTTGATATTTAAGGAGTTATGGCCATTTTAAAATACCCTATTTTTCCTCTTTAAAAACTCAATGAAAAAATATGCTAAAAACCCCGAATTGTTGATATTTAAGGAGTTATGGCCATTTTAAAATACCCTATTTTTCCTCTTTAAAAAACTCAATGAAAAAATATGCTAAAAACCCCGAATTGTTGATATTTAAGGAGTTATGGCCATTTTAAAATACCCTATTTTTCCTCTTTAAAAACTCAATGAAAAAATATGCTAAAAACCCCGAATTGTTGATATTTAAGGAGTTATGGCCATTTTAAAATACCCTATTTTTCCTCTTTAAAAACTCAATGAAAAAATATGCTAAAAACCCCGAATTGTTGATATTTAAGGAGTTATGGCCATTTTAAAATACCCTATTTTTCCTCTTTAAAAACTCAATGAAAAAATATGCTAAAAACCCCGAATTGTTGATATTTAAGGAGTTATGGCCATTTTAAAATACCCTATTTTTCCTCTTTAAAAACTCAATGAAAAAATATGCTAAAAACCCCGAATTGTTGATATTTAAGGAGTTATGGCCATTTTAAAATACCCTATTTTTCCTCTTTAAAAACTCAATGAAAAAATATGCTAAAAACCCCGAATTGTTGATATTTAAGGAGTTATGGCCATTTTAAAATACCCTATTTTTCCTCTTTAAAAACTCAATGAAAAAATATGCTAAAAACCCCGAATTGTTGATATTTAAGGAGTTATGGCCATTTTAAAATACCCTATTTTTCCTCTTTAAAAACTCAATGAAAAAATATGCTAAAAACCCCGAATTGTTGATATTTAAGGAGTTATGGCCATTTTAAAATACCCTATTTTTCCTCTTTAAAAACTCAATGAAAAAATATGCTAAAAACCCCGAATTGTTGATATTTAAGGAGTTATGGCCATTTTAAAATACCCTATTTTTCCTCTTTAAAAAACTCAATGAAAAAATATGCTAAAAACCCCGAATTGTTGATATTTAAGGAGTTATGGCCATTTTAAAATACCCTATTTTTCCTCTTTAAAAACTCAATGAAAAAATATGCTAAAAACCCCGAATTGTTGATATTTAAGGAGTTATGGCCATTTTAAAATACCCTATTTTTCCTCTTTAAAAAACTCAATGAAAAAATATGCTAAAAACCCCGAATTGTTGATATTTAAGGAGTTATGGCCATTTTAAAATACCCTATTTTTCCTCTTAAATATCTCAATGAAAAAATATGCTAAAAACCCCGAATTGTTGATATTTAAGGAGTTATGGCCATTTTAAAATACCCTATTTTTCCTCTTTAAAAAACTCAATGAAAAAATATGCTAAAAACCCCGAATTGTTGATATTTAAGGAGTTATGGCCATTTTAAAATACCCTATTTTTCCTCTTTAAAAACTCAATGAAAAAATATGCTAAAAACCCCGAATTGTTGATATTTAAGGAGTTATGGCCATTTTAAAATACCCTATTTTTCCTCTTTAAAAACTCAATGAAAAAATATGCTAAAAACCCCGAATTGTTGATATTTAAGGAGTTATGGCCATTTTAAAATACCCTATTTTTCCTCTTTAAAAACTCAATGAAAAAATATGCTAAAAACCCCGAATTGTTGATATTTAAGGAGTTATGGCCATTTTAAAATACCCTATTTTTCCTCTTTAAAAACTCAATGAAAAAATATGCTAAAAACCCCGAATTGTTGATATTTAAGGAGTTATGGCCATTTTAAAATACCCTATTTTTCCTCTTTAAAAACTCAATGAAAAAATATGCTAAAAACCCCGAATTGTTGATATTTAAGGAGTTATGGCCATTTTAAAATACCCTATTTTTCCTCTTTAAAAACTCAATGAAAAAATATGCTAAAAACCCCGAATTGTTGATATTTAAGGAGTTATGGCCATTTTAAAATACCCTATTTTTCCTCTTTAAAAACTCAATGAAAAAATATGCTAAAAACCCCGAATTGTTGATATTTAAGGAGTTATGGCCATTTTAAAATACCCTATTTTTCCTCTTTAAAAACTCAATGAAAAAATATGCTAAAAACCCCGAATTGTTGATATTTAAGGAGTTATGGCCATTTTAAAATACCCTATTTTTCCTCTTTAAAAACTCAATGAAAAAATATGCTAAAAACCCCGAATTGTTGATATTTAAGGAGTTATGGCCATTTTAAAATACCCTATTTTTCCTCTTTAAAAACTCAATGAAAAAATATGCTAAAAACCCCGAATTGTTGATATTTAAGGAGTTATGGCCATTTTAAAATACCCTATTTTTCCTCTTTAAAAACTCAATGAAAAAATATGCTAAAAACCCCGAATTGTTGATATTTAAGGAGTTATGGCCATTTTAAAATACCCTATTTTTCCTCTTTAAAAAACTCAATGAAAAAATATGCTAAAAACCCCGAATTGTTGATATTTAAGGAGTTATGGCCATTTTAAAATACCCTATTTTTCCTCTTTAAAAACTCAATGAAAAAATATGCTAAAAACCCCGAATTGTTGATATTTAAGGAGTTATGGCCATTTTAAAATACCCTATTTTTCCTCTTAAAAACTCAATGAAAAAATATGCTAAAAACCCCGAATTGTTGATATTTAAGGAGTTATGGCCATTTTAAAATACCCTATTTTTCCTCTTTAAAAACTCAATGAAAAAATATGCTAAAAACCCCGAATTGTTGATATTTAAGGAGTTATGGCCATTTTAAAATACCCTATTTTTCCTCTTTAAAAACTCAATGAAAAAATATGCTAAAAACCCCGAATTGTTGATATTTAAGGAGTTATGGCCATTTTAAAATACCCTATTTTTCCTCTTTAAAAACTCAATGAAAAAATATGCTAAAAACCCCGAATTGTTGATATTTAAGGAGTTATGGCCATTTTAAAATACCCTATTTTTCCTCTTTAAAAACTCAATGAAAAAATATGCTAAAAACCCCGAATTGTTGATATTTAAGGAGTTATGGCCATTTTAAAATACCCTATTTTTCCTCTTTAAAAACTCAATGAAAAAATATGCTAAAAACCCCGAATTGTTGATATTTAAGGAGTTATGGCCATTTTAAAATACCCTATTTTTCCTCTTTAAAAACTCAATGAAAAAATATGCTAAAAACCCCGAATTGTTGATATTTAAGGAGTTATGGCCATTTTAAAATACCCTATTTTTCCTCTTTAAAAACTCAATGAAAAAATATGCTAAAAACCCCGAATTGTTGATATTTAAGGAGTTATGGCCATTTTAAAATACCCTATTTTTCCTCTTTAAAAACTCAATGAAAAAATATGCTAAAAACCCCGAATTGTTGATATTTAAGGAGTTATGGCCATTTTAAAATACCCTATTTTTCCTCTTTAAAAACTCAATGAAAAAATATGCTAAAAACCCCGAATTGTTGATATTTAAGGAGTTATGGCCATTTTAAAATACCCTATTTTTCCTCTTTAAAAACTCAATGAAAAAATATGCTAAAAACCCCGAATTGTTGATATTTAAGGAGTTATGGCCATTTTAAAATACCCTATTTTTCCTCTTTAAAATACTCAATGAAAAAATATGCTAAAAACCCCGAATTGTTGATATTTAAGGAGTTATGGCCATTTTAAAATACCCTATTTTTCCTCTTTAAAAACTCAATGAAAAAATATGCTAAAAACCCCGAATTGTTGATATTTAAGGAGTTATGGCCATTTTAAAATACCCTATTTTTCCTCTTTAAAAACTCAATGAAAAAATATGCTAAAAACCCCGAATTGTTGATATTTAAGGAGTTATGGCCATTTTAAAATACCCTATTTTTCCTCTTTAAAAACTCAATGAAAAAATATGCTAAAAACCCCGAATTGTTGATATTTAAGGAGTTATGGCCATTTTAAAATACCCTATTTTTCCTCTTTAAAAACTCAATGAAAAAATATGCTAAAAACCCCGAATTGTTGATATTTAAGGAGTTATGGCCATTTTAAAATACCCTATTTTTCCTCTTTAAAAACTCAATGAAAAAATATGCTAAAAACCCCGAATTGTTGATATTTAAGGAGTTATGGCCATTTTAAAATACCCTATTTTTCCTCTTTAAAAACTCAATGAAAAAATATGCTAAAAACCCCGAATTGTTGATATTTAAGGAGTTATGGCCATTTTAAAATACCCTATTTTTCCTCTTTAAAAACTCAATGAAAAAATATGCTAAAAACCCCGAATTGTTGATATTTAAGGAGTTATGGCCATTTTAAAATACCCTATTTTTCCTCTTTAAAAACTCAATGAAAAAATATGCTAAAAACCCCGAATTGTTGATATTTAAGGAGTTATGGCCATTTTAAAATACCCTATTTTTCCTCTTTAAAAACTCAATGAAAAAATATGCTAAAAACCCCGAATTGTTGATATTTAAGGAGTTATGGCCATTTTAAAATACCCTATTTTTCCTCTTAAAAACTCAATGAAAAAATATGCTAAAAACCCCGAATTGTTGATATTTAAGGAGTTATGGCCATTTTAAAATACCCTATTTTTCCTCTTTAAAAACTCAATGAAAAAATATGCTAAAAACCCCGAATTGTTGATATTTAAGGAGTTATGGCCATTTTAAAATACCCTATTTTTCCTCTTTAAAAACTCAATGAAAAAATATGCTAAAAACCCCGAATTGTTGATATTTAAGGAGTTATGGCCATTTTAAAATACCCTATTTTTCCTCTTTAAAAACTCAATGAAAAAATATGCTAAAAACCCCGAATTGTTGATATTTAAGGAGTTATGGCCATTTTAAAATACCCTATTTTTCCTCTTTAAAAACTCAATGAAAAAATATGCTAAAAACCCCGAATTGTTGATATTTAAGGAGTTATGGCCATTTTAAAATACCCTATTTTTCCTCTTTAAAAAACTCAATGAAAAAATATGCTAAAAACCCCGAATTGTTGATATTTAAGGAGTTATGGCCATTTTAAAATACCCTATTTTTCCTCTTTAAAAACTCAATGAAAAAATATGCTAAAAACCCCGAATTGTTGATATTTAAGGAGTTATGGCCATTTTAAAATACCCTATTTTTCCTCTTTAAAAACTCAATGAAAAAATATGCTAAAAACCCCGAATTGTTGATATTTAAGGAGTTATGGCCATTTTAAAATACCCTATTTTTCCTCTTTAAAAAACTCAATGAAAAAATATGCTAAAAACCCCGAATTGTTGATATTTAAGGAGTTATGGCCATTTTAAAATACCCTATTTTTCCTCTTTAAAAACTCAATGAAAAAATATGCTAAAAACCCCGAATTGTTGATATTTAAGGAGTTATGGCCATTTTAAAATACCCTATTTTTCCTCTTTAAAAACTCAATGAAAAAATATGCTAAAAACCCCGAATTGTTGATATTTAAGGAGTTATGGCCATTTTAAAATACCCTATTTTTCCTCTTTAAAAAACTCAATGAAAAAATATGCTAAAAACCCCGAATTGTTGATATTTAAGGAGTTATGGCCATTTTAAAATACCCTATTTTTCCTCTTTAAAAACTCAATGAAAAAATATGCTAAAAACCCCGAATTGTTGATATTTAAGGAGTTATGGCCATTTTAAAATACCCTATTTTTCCTCTTTAAAAAACTCAATGAAAAAATATGCTAAAAACCCCGAATTGTTGATATTTAAGGAGTTATGGCCATTTTAAAATACCCTATTTTTCCTCTTTAAAAACTCAATGAAAAAATATGCTAAAAACCCCGAATTGTTGATATTTAAGGAGTTATGGCCATTTTAAAATACCCTATTTTTCCTCTTTAAAAACTCAATGAAAAAATATGCTAAAAACCCCGAATTGTTGATATTTAAGGAGTTATGGCCATTTTAAAATACCCTATTTTTCCTCTTTAAAAACTCAATGAAAAAATATGCTAAAAACCCCGAATTGTTGATATTTAAGGAGTTATGGCCATTTTAAAATACCCTATTTTTCCTCTTTAAAAACTCAATGAAAAAATATGCTAAAAACCCCGAATTGTTGATATTTAAGGAGTTATGGCCATTTTAAAATACCCTATTTTTCCTCTTTAAAAAACTCAATGAAAAAATATGCTAAAAACCCCGAATTGTTGATATTTAAGGAGTTATGGCCATTTTAAAATACCCTATTTTTCCTCTTTAAAAAACTCAATGAAAAAATATGCTAAAAACCCCGAATTGTTGATATTTAAGGAGTTATGGCCATTTTAAAATACCCTATTTTTCCTCTTTAAAAACTCAATGAAAAAATATGCTAAAAACCCCGAATTGTTGATATTTAAGGAGTTATGGCCATTTTAAAATACCCTATTTTTCCTCTTTAAAAAACTCAATGAAAAAATATGCTAAAAACCCCGAATTGTTGATATTTAAGGAGTTATGGCCATTTTAAAATACCCTATTTTTCCTCTTTAAAAACTCAATGAAAAAATATGCTAAAAACCCCGAATTGTTGATATTTAAGGAGTTATGGCCATTTTAAAATACCCTATTTTTCCTCTTTAAAAAACTCAATGAAAAAATATGCTAAAAACCCCGAATTGTTGATATTTAAGGAGTTATGGCCATTTTAAAATACCCTATTTTTCCTCTTTAAAAACTCAATGAAAAAATATGCTAAAAACCCCGAATTGTTGATATTTAAGGAGTTATGGCCATTTTAAAATACCCTATTTTTCCTCTTTAAAAAACTCAATGAAAAAATATGCTAAAAACCCCGAATTGTTGATATTTAAGGAGTTATGGCCATTTTAAAATACCCTATTTTTCCTCTTTAAAAACTCAATGAAAAAATATGCTAAAAACCCCGAATTGTTGATATTTAAGGAGTTATGGCCATTTTAAAATACCCTATTTTTCCTCTTTAAAAACTCAATGAAAAAATATGCTAAAAACCCCGAATTGTTGATATTTAAGGAGTTATGGCCATTTTAAAATACCCTATTTTTCCTCTTTAAAAAACTCAATGAAAAAATATGCTAAAAACCCCGAATTGTTGATATTTAAGGAGTTATGGCCATTTTAAAATACCCTATTTTTCCTCTTTAAAAAACTCAATGAAAAAATATGCTAAAAACCCCGAATTGTTGATATTTAAGGAGTTATGGCCATTTTAAAATACCCTATTTTTCCTCTTTAAAAAACTCAATGAAAAAATATGCTAAAAACCCCGAATTGTTGATATTTAAGGAGTTATGGCCATTTTAAAATACCCTATTTTTCCTCTTTAAAAAACTCAATGAAAAAATATGCTAAAAACCCCGAATTGTTGATATTTAAGGAGTTATGGCCATTTTAAAATACCCTATTTTTCCTCTTTAAAAACTCAATGAAAAAATATGCTAAAAACCCCGAATTGTTGATATTTAAGGAGTTATGGCCATTTTAAAATACCCTATTTTTCCTCTTTAAAAAACTCAATGAAAAAATATGCTAAAAACCCCGAATTGTTGATATTTAAGGAGTTATGGCCATTTTAAAATACCCTATTTTTCCTCTTTAAAAAACTCAATGAAAAAATATGCTAAAAACCCCGAATTGTTGATATTTAAGGAGTTATGGCCATTTTAAAATACCCTATTTTTCCTCTTTAAAAAACTCAATGAAAAAATATGCTAAAAACCCCGAATTGTTGATATTTAAGGAGTTATGGCCATTTTAAAATACCCTATTTTTCCTCTTTAAAAAACTCAATGAAAAAATATGCTAAAAACCCCGAATTGTTGATATTTAAGGAGTTATGGCCATTTTAAAATACCCTATTTTTCCTCTTTAAAAAACTCAATGAAAAAATATGCTAAAAACCCCGAATTGTTGATATTTAAGGAGTTATGGCCATTTTAAAATACCCTATTTTTCCTCTTTAAAAACTCAATGAAAAAATATGCTAAAAACCCCGAATTGTTGATATTTAAGGAGTTATGGCCATTTTAAAATACCCTATTTTTCCTCTTTAAAAACTCAATGAAAAAATATGCTAAAAACCCCGAATTGTTGATATTTAAGGAGTTATGGCCATTTTAAAATACCCTATTTTTCCTCTTTAAAAAACTCAATGAAAAAATATGCTAAAAACCCCGAATTGTTGATATTTAAGGAGTTATGGCCATTTTAAAATACCCTATTTTTCCTCTTTAAAAAACTCAATGAAAAAATATGCTAAAAACCCCGAATTGTTGATATTTAAGGAGTTATGGCCATTTTAAAATACCCTATTTTTCCTCTTTAAAAACTCAATGAAAAAATATGCTAAAAACCCCGAATTGTTGATATTTAAGGAGTTATGGCCATTTTAAAATACCCTATTTTTCCTCTTTAAAAAACTCAATGAAAAAATATGCTAAAAACCCCGAATTGTTGATATTTAAGGAGTTATGGCCATTTTAAAATACCCTATTTTTCCTCTTTAAAAAACTCAATGAAAAAATATGCTAAAAACCCCGAATTGTTGATATTTAAGGAGTTATGGCCATTTTAAAATACCCTATTTTTCCTCTTTAAAAACTCAATGAAAAAATATGCTAAAAACCCCGAATTGTTGATATTTAAGGAGTTATGGCCATTTTAAAATACCCTATTTTTCCTCTTTAAAAAACTCAATGAAAAAATATGCTAAAAACCCCGAATTGTTGATATTTAAGGAGTTATGGCCATTTTAAAATACCCTATTTTTCCTCTTTAAAAACTCAATGAAAAAATATGCTAAAAACCCCGAATTGTTGATATTTAAGGAGTTATGGCCATTTTAAAATACCCTATTTTTCCTCTTTAAAAACTCAATGAAAAAATATGCTAAAAACCCCGAATTGTTGATATTTAAGGAGTTATGGCCATTTTAAAATACCCTATTTTTCCTCTTTAAAAAACTCAATGAAAAAATATGCTAAAAACCCCGAATTGTTGATATTTAAGGAGTTATGGCCATTTTAAAATACCCTATTTTTCCTCTTAAAAACTCAATGAAAAAATATGCTAAAAACCCCGAATTGTTGATATTTAAGGAGTTATGGCCATTTTAAAATACCCTATTTTTCCTCTTTAAAAAACTCAATGAAAAAATATGCTAAAAACCCCGAATTGTTGATATTTAAGGAGTTATGGCCATTTTAAAATACCCTATTTTTCCTCTTTAAAAACTCAATGAAAAAATATGCTAAAAACCCCGAATTGTTGATATTTAAGGAGTTATGGCCATTTTAAAATACCCTATTTTTCCTCTTTAAAAACTCAATGAAAAAATATGCTAAAAACCCCGAATTGTTGATATTTAAGGAGTTATGGCCATTTTAAAATACCCTATTTTTCCTCTTTAAAAACTCAATGAAAAAATATGCTAAAAACCCCGAATTGTTGATATTTAAGGAGTTATGGCCATTTTAAAATACCCTATTTTTCCTCTTTAAAAAACTCAATGAAAAAATATGCTAAAAACCCCGAATTGTTGATATTTAAGGAGTTATGGCCATTTTAAAATACCCTATTTTTCCTCTTTAAAAACTCAATGAAAAAATATGCTAAAAACCCCGAATTGTTGATATTTAAGGAGTTATGGCCATTTTAAAATACCCTATTTTTCCTCTTTAAAAAACTCAATGAAAAAATATGCTAAAAACCCCGAATTGTTGATATTTAAGGAGTTATGGCCATTTTAAAATACCCTATTTTTCCTCTTTAAAAACTCAATGAAAAAATATGCTAAAAACCCCGAATTGTTGATATTTAAGGAGTTATGGCCATTTTAAAATACCCTATTTTTCCTCTTTAAAAAACTCAATGAAAAAATATGCTAAAAACCCCGAATTGTTGATATTTAAGGAGTTATGGCCATTTTAAAATACCCTATTTTTCCTCTTTAAAAACTCAATGAAAAAATATGCTAAAAACCCCGAATTGTTGATATTTAAGGAGTTATGGCCATTTTAAAATACCCTATTTTTCCTCTTTAAAAACTCAATGAAAAAATATGCTAAAAACCCCGAATTGTTGATATTTAAGGAGTTATGGCCATTTTAAAATACCCTATTTTTCCTCTTTAAAAAACTCAATGAAAAAATATGCTAAAAACCCCGAATTGTTGATATTTAAGGAGTTATGGCCATTTTAAAATACCCTATTTTTCCTCTTTAAAAAACTCAATGAAAAAATATGCTAAAAACCCCGAATTGTTGATATTTAAGGAGTTATGGCCATTTTAAAATACCCTATTTTTCCTCTTTAAAAAACTCAATGAAAAAATATGCTAAAAACCCCGAATTGTTGATATTTAAGGAGTTATGGCCATTTTAAAATACCCTATTTTTCCTCTTTAAAAACTCAATGAAAAAATATGCTAAAAACCCCGAATTGTTGATATTTAAGGAGTTATGGCCATTTTAAAATACCCTATTTTTCCTCTTTAAAAAACTCAATGAAAAAATATGCTAAAAACCCCGAATTGTTGATATTTAAGGAGTTATGGCCATTTTAAAATACCCTATTTTTCCTCTTTAAAAACTCAATGAAAAAATATGCTAAAAACCCCGAATTGTTGATATTTAAGGAGTTATGGCCATTTTAAAATACCCTATTTTTCCTCTTTAAAAACTCAATGAAAAAATATGCTAAAAACCCCGAATTGTTGATATTTAAGGAGTTATGGCCATTTTAAAATACCCTATTTTTCCTCTTTAAAAACTCAATGAAAAAATATGCTAAAAACCCCGAATTGTTGATATTTAAGGAGTTATGGCCATTTTAAAATACCCTATTTTTCCTCTTTAAATTTCGCAATGAAAAAATATGCTAAAAACCCCGAATTGTTGATATTTAAGGAGTTATGGCCATTTTAAAATACCCTATTTTTCCTCTTTAAAAAACTCAATGAAAAAATATGCTAAAAACCCCGAATTGTTGATATTTAAGGAGTTATGGCCATTTTAAAATACCCTATTTTTCCTCTTTAAAAACTCAATGAAAAAATATGCTAAAAACCCCGAATTGTTGATATTTAAGGAGTTATGGCCATTTTAAAATACCCTATTTTTCCTCTTTAAAAAACTCAATGAAAAAATATGCTAAAAACCCCGAATTGTTGATATTTAAGGAGTTATGGCCATTTTAAAATACCCTATTTTTCCTCTTTAAAAACTCAATGAAAAAATATGCTAAAAACCCCGAATTGTTGATATTTAAGGAGTTATGGCCATTTTAAAATACCCTATTTTTCCTCTTTAAAAACTCAATGAAAAAATATGCTAAAAACCCCGAATTGTTGATATTTAAGGAGTTATGGCCATTTTAAAATACCCTATTTTTCCTCTTTAAAAACTCAATGAAAAAATATGCTAAAAACCCCGAATTGTTGATATTTAAGGAGTTATGGCCATTTTAAAATACCCTATTTTTCCTCTTTAAAAACTCAATGAAAAAATATGCTAAAAACCCCGAATTGTTGATATTTAAGGAGTTATGGCCATTTTAAAATACCCTATTTTTCCTCTTTAAAAACTCAATGAAAAAATATGCTAAAAACCCCGAATTGTTGATATTTAAGGAGTTATGGCCATTTTAAAATACCCTATTTTTCCTCTTTAAAAAACTCAATGAAAAAATATGCTAAAAACCCCGAATTGTTGATATTTAAGGAGTTATGGCCATTTTAAAATACCCTATTTTTCCTCTTTAAAAACTCAATGAAAAAATATGCTAAAAACCCCGAATTGTTGATATTTAAGGAGTTATGGCCATTTTAAAATACCCTATTTTTCCTCTTTAAAAAACTCAATGAAAAAATATGCTAAAAACCCCGAATTGTTGATATTTAAGGAGTTATGGCCATTTTAAAATACCCTATTTTTCCTCTTTAAAAACTCAATGAAAAAATATGCTAAAAACCCCGAATTGTTGATATTTAAGGAGTTATGGCCATTTTAAAATACCCTATTTTTCCTCTTTAAAAACTCAATGAAAAAATATGCTAAAAACCCCGAATTGTTGATATTTAAGGAGTTATGGCCATTTTAAAATACCCTATTTTTCCTCTTTAAAAACTCAATGAAAAAATATGCTAAAAACCCCGAATTGTTGATATTTAAGGAGTTATGGCCATTTTAAAATACCCTATTTTTCCTCTTTAAAAAACTCAATGAAAAAATATGCTAAAAACCCCGAATTGTTGATATTTAAGGAGTTATGGCCATTTTAAAATACCCTATTTTTCCTCTTTAAAAACTCAATGAAAAAATATGCTAAAAACCCCGAATTGTTGATATTTAAGGAGTTATGGCCATTTTAAAATACCCTATTTTTCCTCTTTAAAAAACTCAATGAAAAAATATGCTAAAAACCCCGAATTGTTGATATTTAAGGAGTTATGGCCATTTTAAAATACCCTATTTTTCCTCTTTAAAAACTCAATGAAAAAATATGCTAAAAACCCCGAATTGTTGATATTTAAGGAGTTATGGCCATTTTAAAATACCCTATTTTTCCTCTTTAAAAAACTCAATGAAAAAATATGCTAAAAACCCCGAATTGTTGATATTTAAGGAGTTATGGCCATTTTAAAATACCCTATTTTTCCTCTTTAAAAACTCAATGAAAAAATATGCTAAAAACCCCGAATTGTTGATATTTAAGGAGTTATGGCCATTTTAAAATACCCTATTTTTCCTCTTTAAAAACTCAATGAAAAAATATGCTAAAAACCCCGAATTGTTGATATTTAAGGAGTTATGGCCATTTTAAAATACCCTATTTTTCCTCTTTAAATATCTCAATGAAAAAATATGCTAAAAACCCCGAATTGTTGATATTTAAGGAGTTATGGCCATTTTAAAATACCCTATTTTTCCTCTTTAAAAAACTCAATGAAAAAATATGCTAAAAACCCCGAATTGTTGATATTTAAGGAGTTATGGCCATTTTAAAATACCCTATTTTTCCTCTTTAAAAAACTCAATGAAAAAATATGCTAAAA
Source organism: Musca domestica (assembly GCF_030504385.1). Taxonomy (NCBI): domain Eukaryota; kingdom Metazoa; phylum Arthropoda; class Insecta; order Diptera; family Muscidae; genus Musca; species Musca domestica. The sequence goes on along the minus strand of NW_026712250.1, from coordinate 10,865,075 downwards.
ACCCCGAATTGTTGATATTTAAGGAGTTATGGCCATTTTAAAATACCCTATTTTTCCTCTTTAAAAAACTCAATGAAAAAATATGCTAAAAACCCCGAATTGTTGATATTTAAGGAGTTATGGCCATTTTAAAATACCCTATTTTTCCTCTTTAAAAAACTCAATGAAAAAATATGCTAAAAACCCCGAATTGTTGATATTTAAGGAGTTATGGCCATTTTAAAATACCCTATTTTTCCTCTTTAAAAAACTCAATGAAAAAATATGCTAAAAACCCCGAATTGTTGATATTTAAGGAGTTATGGCCATTTTAAAATACCCTATTTTTCCTCTTTAAAAAACTCAATGAAAAAATATGCTAAAAACCCCGAATTGTTGATATTTAAGGAGTTATGGCCATTTTAAAATACCCTATTTTTCCTCTTTAAAAAACTCAATGAAAAAATATGCTAAAAACCCCGAATTGTTGATATTTAAGGAGTTATGGCCATTTTAAAATACCCTATTTTTCCTCTTTAAATATCTCAATGAAAAAATATGCTAAAAACCCCGAATTGTTGATATTTAAGGAGTTATGGCCATTTTAAAATACCCTATTTTTCCTCTTTAAAAACTCAATGAAAAAATATGCTAAAAACCCCGAATTGTTGATATTTAAGGAGTTATGGCCATTTTAAAATACCCTATTTTTCCTCTTTAAAAAACTCAATGAAAAAATATGCTAAAAACCCCGAATTGTTGATATTTAAGGAGTTATGGCCATTTTAAAATACCCTATTTTTCCTCTTTAAAAACTCAATGAAAAAATATGCTAAAAACCCCGAATTGTTGATATTTAAGGAGTTATGGCCATTTTAAAATACCCTATTTTTCCTCTTTAAAAACTCAATGAAAAAATATGCTAAAAACCCCGAATTGTTGATATTTAAGGAGTTATGGCCATTTTAAAATACCCTATTTTTCCTCTTTAAAAACTCAATGAAAAAATATGCTAAAAACCCCGAATTGTTGATATTTAAGGAGTTATGGCCATTTTAAAATACCCTATTTTTCCTCTTTAAAAAACTCAATGAAAAAATATGCTAAAAACCCCGAATTGTTGATATTTAAGGAGTTATGGCCATTTTAAAATACCCTATTTTTCCTCTTTAAAAAACTCAATGAAAAAATATGCTAAAAACCCCGAATTGTTGATATTTAAGGAGTTATGGCCATTTTAAAATACCCTATTTTTCCTCTTTAAAAACTCAATGAAAAAATATGCTAAAAACCCCGAATTGTTGATATTTAAGGAGTTATGGCCATTTTAAAATACCCTATTTTTCCTCTTTAAAAAACTCAATGAAAAAATATGCTAAAAACCCCGAATTGTTGATATTTAAGGAGTTATGGCCATTTTAAAATACCCTATTTTTCCTCTTTAAAAAACTCAATGAAAAAATATGCTAAAAACCCCGAATTGTTGATATTTAAGGAGTTATGGCCATTTTAAAATACCCTATTTTTCCTCTTTAAAAACTCAATGAAAAAATATGCTAAAAACCCCGAATTGTTGATATTTAAGGAGTTATGGCCATTTTAAAATACCCTATTTTTCCTCTTTAAAAAACTCAATGAAAAAATATGCTAAAAACCCCGAATTGTTGATATTTAAGGAGTTATGGCCATTTTAAAATACCCTATTTTTCCTCTTTAAAAACTCAATGAAAAAATATGCTAAAAACCCCGAATTGTTGATATTTAAGGAGTTATGGCCATTTTAAAATACCCTATTTTTCCTCTTTAAAAAACTCAATGAAAAAATATGCTAAAAACCCCGAATTGTTGATATTTAAGGAGTTATGGCCATTTTAAAATACCCTATTTTTCCTCTTTAAAAAACTCAATGAAAAAATATGCTAAAAACCCCGAATTGTTGATATTTAAGGAGTTATGGCCATTTTAAAATACCCTATTTTTCCTCTTTAAAAACTCAATGAAAAAATATGCTAAAAACCCCGAATTGTTGATATTTAAGGAGTTATGGCCATTTTAAAATACCCTATTTTTCCTCTTTAAAAAACTCAATGAAAAAATATGCTAAAAACCCCGAATTGTTGATATTTAAGGAGTTATGGCCATTTTAAAATACCCTATTTTTCCTCTTTAAAAACTCAATGAAAAAATATGCTAAAAACCCCGAATTGTTGATATTTAAGGAGTTATGGCCATTTTAAAATACCCTATTTTTCCTCTTTAAAAAACTCAATGAAAAAATATGCTAAAAACCCCGAATTGTTGATATTTAAGGAGTTATGGCCATTTTAAAATACCCTATTTTTCCTCTTTAAAAACTCAATGAAAAAATATGCTAAAAACCCCGAATTGTTGATATTTAAGGAGTTATGGCCATTTTAAAATACCCTATTTTTCCTCTTTAAAAACTCAATGAAAAAATATGCTAAAAACCCCGAATTGTTGATATTTAAGGAGTTATGGCCATTTTAAAATACCCTATTTTTCCTCTTTAAAAACTCAATGAAAAAATATGCTAAAAACCCCGAATTGTTGATATTTAAGGAGTTATGGCCATTTTAAAATACCCTATTTTTCCTCTTAAAAACTCAATGAAAAAATATGCTAAAAACCCCGAATTGTTGATATTTAAGGAGTTATGGCCATTTTAAAATACCCTATTTTTCCTCTTTAAAAAACTCAATGAAAAAATATGCTAAAAACCCCGAATTGTTGATATTTAAGGAGTTATGGCCATTTTAAAATACCCTATTTTTCCTCTTTAAAAACTCAATGAAAAAATATGCTAAAAACCCCGAATTGTTGATATTTAAGGAGTTATGGCCATTTTAAAATACCCTATTTTTCCTCTTTAAAAAACTCAATGAAAAAATATGCTAAAAACCCCGAATTGTTGATATTTAAGGAGTTATGGCCATTTTAAAATACCCTATTTTTCCTCTTTAAAAACTCAATGAAAAAATATGCTAAAAACCCCGAATTGTTGATATTTAAGGAGTTATGGCCATTTTAAAATACCCTATTTTTCCTCTTTAAAAACTCAATGAAAAAATATGCTAAAAACCCCGAATTGTTGATATTTAAGGAGTTATGGCCATTTTAAAATACCCTATTTTTCCTCTTTAAAAAACTCAATGAAAAATATGCTAAAAACCCCGAATTGTTGATATTTAAGGAGTTATGGCCATTTTAAAATACCCTATTTTTCCTCTTTAAAAAACTCAATGAAAAAATATGCTAAAAACCCCGAATTGTTGATATTTAAGGAGTTATGGCCATTTTAAAATACCCTATTTTTCCTCTTTAAAAACTCAATGAAAAAATATGCTAAAAACCCCGAATTGTTGATATTTAAGGAGTTATGGCCATTTTAAAATACCCTATTTTTCCTCTTTAAAAAACTCAATGAAAAAATATGCTAAAAACCCCGAATTGTTGATATTTAAGGAGTTATGGCCATTTTAAAATACCCTATTTTTCCTCTTTAAAAACTCAATGAAAAAATATGCTAAAAACCCCGAATTGTTGATATTTAAGGAGTTATGGCCATTTTAAAATACCCTATTTTTCCTCTTTAAAAAACTCAATGAAAAAATATGCTAAAAACCCCGAATTGTTGATATTTAAGGAGTTATGGCCATTTTAAAATACCCTATTTTTCCTCTTTAAAAAACTCAATGAAAAAATATGCTAAAAACCCCGAATTGTTGATATTTAAGGAGTTATGGCCATTTTAAAATACCCTATTTTTCCTCTTTAAAAAACTCAATGAAAAAATATGCTAAAAACCCCGAATTGTTGATATTTAAGGAGTTATGGCCATTTTAAAATACCCTATTTTTCCTCTTTAAAAAACTCAATGAAAAAATATGCTAAAAACCCCGAATTGTTGATATTTAAGGAGTTATGGCCATTTTAAAATACCCTATTTTTCCTCTTTAAAAAACTCAATGAAAAAATATGCTAAAAACCCCGAATTGTTGATATTTAAGGAGTTATGGCCATTTTAAAATACCCTATTTTTCCTCTTTAAAAAACTCAATGAAAAAATATGCTAAAAACCCCGAATTGTTGATATTTAAGGAGTTATGGCCATTTTAAAATACCCTATTTTTCCTCTTTAAAAACTCAATGAAAAAATATGCTAAAAACCCCGAATTGTTGATATTTAAGGAGTTATGGCCATTTTAAAATACCCTATTTTTCCTCTTTAAAAAACTCAATGAAAAAATATGCTAAAAACCCCGAATTGTTGATATTTAAGGAGTTATGGCCATTTTAAAATACCCTATTTTTCCTCTTTAAAAAACTCAATGAAAAAATATGCTAAAAACCCCGAATTGTTGATATTTAAGGAGTTATGGCCATTTTAAAATACCCTATTTTTCCTCTTTAAAAAACTCAATGAAAAAATATGCTAAAAACCCCGAATTGTTGATATTTAAGGAGTTATGGCCATTTTAAAATACCCTATTTTTCCTCTTTAAAAACTCAATGAAAAAATATGCTAAAAACCCCGAATTGTTGATATTTAAGGAGTTATGGCCATTTTAAAATACCCTATTTTTCCTCTTTAAAAACTCAATGAAAAAATATGCTAAAAACCCCGAATTGTTGATATTTAAGGAGTTATGGCCATTTTAAAATACCCTATTTTTCCTCTTTAAAAAACTCAATGAAAAAATATGCTAAAAACCCCGAATTGTTGATATTTAAGGAGTTATGGCCATTTTAAAATACCCTATTTTTCCTCTTTAAAAAACTCAATGAAAAAATATGCTAAAAACCCCGAATTGTTGATATTTAAGGAGTTATGGCCATTTTAAAATACCCTATTTTTCCTCTTTAAAAACTCAATGAAAAAATATGCTAAAAACCCCGAATTGTTGATATTTAAGGAGTTATGGCCATTTTAAAATACCCTATTTTTCCTCTTTAAAAAACTCAATGAAAAAATATGCTAAAAACCCCGAATTGTTGATATTTAAGGAGTTATGGCCATTTTAAAATACCCTATTTTTCCTCTTTAAAAACTCAATGAAAAAATATGCTAAAAACCCCGAATTGTTGATATTTAAGGAGTTATGGCCATTTTAAAATACCCTATTTTTCCTCTTTAAAAAACTCAATGAAAAAATATGCTAAAAACCCCGAATTGTTGATATTTAAGGAGTTATGGCCATTTTAAAATACCCTATTTTTCCTCTTTAAAAAACTCAATGAAAAAATATGCTAAAAACCCCGAATTGTTGATATTTAAGGAGTTATGGCCATTTTAAAATACCCTATTTTTCCTCTTTAAAAAACTCAATGAAAAAATATGCTAAAAACCCCGAATTGTTGATATTTAAGGAGTTATGGCCATTTTAAAATACCCTATTTTTCCTCTTTAAAAAACTCAATGAAAAAATATGCTAAAAACCCCGAATTGTTGATATTTAAGGAGTTATGGCCATTTTAAAATACCCTATTTTTCCTCTTTAAAAAACTCAATGAAAAAATATGCTAAAAACCCCGAATTGTTGATATTTAAGGAGTTATGGCCATTTTAAAATACCCTATTTTTCCTCTTTAAAAAACTCAATGAAAAAATATGCTAAAAACCCCGAATTGTTGATATTTAAGGAGTTATGGCCATTTTAAAATACCCTATTTTTCCTCTTTAAAAAACTCAATGAAAAAATATGCTAAAAACCCCGAATTGTTGATATTTAAGGAGTTATGGCCATTTTAAAATACCCTATTTTTCCTCTTTAAAAAACTCAATGAAAAAATATGCTAAAAACCCCGAATTGTTGATATTTAAGGAGTTATGGCCATTTTAAAATACCCTATTTTTCCTCTTTAAAAAACTCAATGAAAAAATATGCTAAAAACCCCGAATTGTTGATATTTAAGGAGTTATGGCCATTTTAAAATACCCTATTTTTCCTCTTTAAAAAACTCAATGAAAAAATATGCTAAAAACCCCGAATTGTTGATATTTAAGGAGTTATGGCCATTTTAAAATACCCTATTTTTCCTCTTTAAAAAACTCAATGAAAAAATATGCTAAAAACCCCGAATTGTTGATATTTAAGGAGTTATGGCCATTTTAAAATACCCTATTTTTCCTCTTTAAAAAACTCAATGAAAAAATATGCTAAAAACCCCGAATTGTTGATATTTAAGGAGTTATGGCCATTTTAAAATACCCTATTTTTCCTCTTTAAAAAACTCAATGAAAAAATATGCTAAAAACCCCGAATTGTTGATATTTAAGGAGTTATGGCCATTTTAAAATACCCTATTTTTCCTCTTTAAAAACTCAATGAAAAAATATGCTAAAAACCCCGAATTGTTGATATTTAAGGAGTTATGGCCATTTTAAAATACCCTATTTTTCCTCTTTAAAAAACTCAATGAAAAAATATGCTAAAAACCCCGAATTGTTGATATTTAAGGAGTTATGGCCATTTTAAAATACCCTATTTTTCCTCTTTAAAAAACTCAATGAAAAAATATGCTAAAAACCCCGAATTGTTGATATTTAAGGAGTTATGGCCATTTTAAAATACCCTATTTTTCCTCTTTAAAAAACTCAATGAAAAAATATGCTAAAAACCCCGAATTGTTGATATTTAAGGAGTTATGGCCATTTTAAAATACCCTATTTTTCCTCTTTAAAAAACTCAATGAAAAAATATGCTAAAAACCCCGAATTGTTGATATTTAAGGAGTTATGGCCATTTTAAATACCCTATTTTTCCTCTTTAAAAAACTCAATGAAAAAATATGCTAAAAACCCCGAATTGTTGATATTTAAGGAGTTATGGCCATTTTAAAATACCCTATTTTTCCTCTTTAAAAAACTCAATGAAAAAATATGCTAAAAACCCCGAATTGTTGATATTTAAGGAGTTATGGCCATTTTAAAATACCCTATTTTTCCTCTTTAAAAAACTCAATGAAAAAATATGCTAAAAACCCCGAATTGTTGATATTTAAGGAGTTATGGCCATTTTAAAATACCCTATTTTTCCTCTTTAAAAAACTCAATGAAAAAATATGCTAAAAACCCCGAATTGTTGATATTTAAGGAGTTATGGCCATTTTAAAATACCCTATTTTTCCTCTTTAAAAAACTCAATGAAAAAATATGCTAAAAACCCCGAATTGTTGATATTTAAGGAGTTATGGCCATTTTAAAATACCCTATTTTTCCTCTTTAAAAAACTCAATGAAAAAATATGCTAAAAACCCCGAATTGTTGATATTTAAGGAGTTATGGCCATTTTAAAATACCCTATTTTTCCTCTTTAAAAAACTCAATGAAAAAATATGCTAAAAACCCCGAATTGTTGATATTTAAGGAGTTATGGCCATTTTAAAATACCCTATTTTTCCTCTTTAAAAAACTCAATGAAAAAATATGCTAAAAACCCCGAATTGTTGATATTTAAGGAGTTATGGCCATTTTAAAATACCCTATTTTTCCTCTTTAAAAAACTCAATGAAAAAATATGCTAAAAACCCCGAATTGTTGATATTTAAGGAGTTATGGCCATTTTAAAATACCCTATTTTTCCTCTTTAAAAAACTCAATGAAAAAATATGCTAAAAACCCCGAATTGTTGATATTTAAGGAGTTATGGCCATTTTAAAATACCCTATTTTTCCTCTTTAAAAACTCAATGAAAAAATATGCTAAAAACCCCGAATTGTTGATATTTAAGGAGTTATGGCCATTTTAAAATACCCTATTTTTCCTCTTTAAAAACTCAATGAAAAAATATGCTAAAAACCCCGAATTGTTGATATTTAAGGAGTTATGGCCATTTTAAAATACCCTATTTTTCCTCTTTAAAAACTCAATGAAAAAATATGCTAAAAACCCCGAATTGTTGATATTTAAGGAGTTATGGCCATTTTAAAATACCCTATTTTTCCTCTTTAAAAAACTCAATGAAAAAATATGCTAAAAACCCCGAATTGTTGATATTTAAGGAGTTATGGCCATTTTAAAATACCCTATTTTTCCTCTTTAAAAAACTCAATGAAAAAATATGCTAAAAACCCCGAATTGTTGATATTTAAGGAGTTATGGCCATTTTAAAATACCCTATTTTTCCTCTTTAAAAACTCAATGAAAAAATATGCTAAAAACCCCGAATTGTTGATATTTAAGGAGTTATGGCCATTTTAAAATACCCTATTTTTCCTCTTTAAAAAACTCAATGAAAAAATATGCTAAAAACCCCGAATTGTTGATATTTAAGGAGTTATGGCCATTTTAAAATACCCTATTTTTCCTCTTTAAAAAACTCAATGAAAAAATATGCTAAAAACCCCGAATTGTTGATATTTAAGGAGTTATGGCCATTTTAAAATACCCTATTTTTCCTCTTTAAAAAACTCAATGAAAAAATATGCTAAAAACCCCGAATTGTTGATATTTAAGGAGTTATGGCCATTTTAAAATACCCTATTTTTCCTCTTTAAAAACTCAATGAAAAAATATGCTAAAAACCCCGAATTGTTGATATTTAAGGAGTTATGGCCATTTTAAAATACCCTATTTTTCCTCTTTAAAAAACTCAATGAAAAAATATGCTAAAAACCCCGAATTGTTGATATTTAAGGAGTTATGGCCATTTTAAAATACCCTATTTTTCCTCTTTAAAAAACTCAATGAAAAAATATGCTAAAAACCCCGAATTGTTGATATTTAAGGAGTTATGGCCATTTTAAAATACCCTATTTTTCCTCTTTAAAAAACTCAATGAAAAAATATGCTAAAAACCCCGAATTGTTGATATTTAAGGAGTTATGGCCATTTTAAAATACCCTATTTTTCCTCTTTAAAAAACTCAATGAAAAAATATGCTAAAAACCCCGAATTGTTGATATTTAAGGAGTTATGGCCATTTTAAAATACCCTATTTTTCCTCTTTAAAAAACTCAATGAAAAAATATGCTAAAAACCCCGAATTGTTGATATTTAAGGAGTTATGGCCATTTTAAAATACCCTATTTTTCCTCTTTAAAAACTCAATGAAAAAATATGCTAAAAACCCCGAATTGTTGATATTTAAGGAGTTATGGCCATTTTAAAATACCCTATTTTTCCTCTTTAAAAAACTCAATGAAAAAATATGCTAAAAACCCCGAATTGTTGATATTTAAGGAGTTATGGCCATTTTAAAATACCCTATTTTTCCTCTTTAAAAACTCAATGAAAAAATATGCTAAAAACCCCGAATTGTTGATATTTAAGGAGTTATGGCCATTTTAAAATACCCTATTTTTCCTCTTTAAAAACTCAATGAAAAAATATGCTAAAAACCCCGAATTGTTGATATTTAAGGAGTTATGGCCATTTTAAAATACCCTATTTTTCCTCTTTAAAAAACTCAATGAAAAAATATGCTAAAAACCCCGAATTGTTGATATTTAAGGAGTTATGGCCATTTTAAAATACCCTATTTTTCCTCTTTAAAAAACTCAATGAAAAAATATGCTAAAAACCCCGAATTGTTGATATTTAAGGAGTTATGGCCATTTTAAAATACCCTATTTTTCCTCTTTAAAAAACTCAATGAAAAAATATGCTAAAAACCCCGAATTGTTGATATTTAAGGAGTTATGGCCATTTTAAAATACCCTATTTTTCCTCTTTAAAAACTCAATGAAAAAATATGCTAAAAACCCCGAATTGTTGATATTTAAGGAGTTATGGCCATTTTAAAATACCCTATTTTTCCTCTTTAAAAAACTCAATGAAAAAATATGCTAAAAACCCCGAATTGTTGATATTTAAGGAGTTATGGCCATTTTAAAATACCCTATTTTTCCTCTTTAAAAACTCAATGAAAAAATATGCTAAAAACCCCGAATTGTTGATATTTAAGGAGTTATGGCCATTTTAAAATACCCTATTTTTCCTCTTTAAAAAACTCAATGAAAAAATATGCTAAAAACCCCGAATTGTTGATATTTAAGGAGTTATGGCCATTTTAAAATACCCTATTTTTCCTCTTTAAAAAACTCAATGAAAAAATATGCTAAAAACCCCGAATTGTTGATATTTAAGGAGTTATGGCCATTTTAAAATACCCTATTTTTCCTCTTTAAAAAACTCAATGAAAAAATATGCTAAAAACCCCGAATTGTTGATATTTAAGGAGTTATGGCCATTTTAAAATACCCTATTTTTCCTCTTTAAAAAACTCAATGAAAAAATATGCTAAAAACCCCGAATTGTTGATATTTAAGGAGTTATGGCCATTTTAAAATACCCTATTTTTCCTCTTTAAAAAACTCAATGAAAAAATATGCTAAAAACCCCGAATTGTTGATATTTAAGGAGTTATGGCCATTTTAAAATACCCTATTTTTCCTCTTTAAAAAACTCAATGAAAAAATATGCTAAAAACCCCGAATTGTTGATATTTAAGGAGTTATGGCCATTTTAAAATACCCTATTTTTCCTCTTTAAAAAACTCAATGAAAAAATATGCTAAAAACCCCGAATTGTTGATATTTAAGGAGTTATGGCCATTTTAAAATACCCTATTTTTCCTCTTTAAAAAACTCAATGAAAAAATATGCTAAAAACCCCGAATTGTTGATATTTAAGGAGTTATGGCCATTTTAAAATACCCTATTTTTCCTCTTTAAAAAACTCAATGAAAAAATATGCTAAAAACCCCGAATTGTTGATATTTAAGGAGTTATGGCCATTTTAAAATACCCTATTTTTCCTCTTTAAAAAACTCAATGAAAAAATATGCTAAAAACCCCGAATTGTTGATATTTAAGGAGTTATGGCCATTTTAAAATACCCTATTTTTCCTCTTTAAAAAACTCAATGAAAAAATATGCTAAAAACCCCGAATTGTTGATATTTAAGGAGTTATGGCCATTTTAAAATACCCTATTTTTCCTCTTTAAAAAACTCAATGAAAAAATATGCTAAAAACCCCGAATTGTTGATATTTAAGGAGTTATGGCCATTTTAAAATACCCTATTTTTCCTCTTTAAAAAACTCAATGAAAAAATATGCTAAAAACCCCGAATTGTTGATATTTAAGGAGTTATGGCCATTTTAAATACCCTATTTTTCCTCTTTAAAAAACTCAATGAAAAAATATGCTAAAAACCCCGAATTGTTGATATTTAAGGAGTTATGGCCATTTTAAAATACCCTATTTTTCCTCTTTAAAAAACTCAATGAAAAAATATGCTAAAAACCCCGAATTGTTGATATTTAAGGAGTTATGGCCATTTTAAAATACCCTATTTTTCCTCTTTAAAAAACTCAATGAAAAAATATGCTAAAAACCCCGAATTGTTGATATTTAAGGAGTTATGGCCATTTTAAAATACCCTATTTTTCCTCTTTAAAAAACTCAATGAAAAAATATGCTAAAAACCCCGAATTGTTGATATTTAAGGAGTTATGGCCATTTTAAAATACCCTATTTTTCCTCTTTAAAAAACTCAATGAAAAATATGCTAAAAACCCCGAATTGTTGATATTTAAGGAGTTATGGCCATTTTAAAATACCCTATTTTTCCTCTTTAAAAAACTCAATGAAAAAATATGCTAAAAACCCCGAATTGTTGATATTTAAGGAGTTATGGCCATTTTAAAATACCCTATTTTTCCTCTTTAAAAAACTCAATGAAAAAATATGCTAAAAACCCCGAATTGTTGATATTTAAGGAGTTATGGCCATTTTAAATACCCTATTTTTCCTCTTTAAAAAACTCAATGAAAAAATATGCTAAAAACCCCGAATTGTTGATATTTAAGGAGTTATGGCCATTTTAAAATACCCTATTTTTCCTCTTTAAAAAACTCAATGAAAAAATATGCTAAAAACCCCGAATTGTTGATATTTAAGGAGTTATGGCCATTTTAAAATACCCTATTTTTCCTCTTTAAAAAACTCAATGAAAAAATATGCTAAAAACCCCGAATTGTTGATATTTAAGGAGTTATGGCCATTTTAAAATACCCTATTTTTCCTCTTTAAAAAACTCAATGAAAAAATATGCTAAAAACCCCGAATTGTTGATATTTAAGGAGTTATGATATTTAAGGAGTTATGGCCATTTTAAAATACCCTATTTTTCCTCTTTAAAAAACTCAACGAAAAAATATGCTAAAAACCCCGAATTGTTGATATTTAAGGAGTTATGGCCATTTTAAAATACCCTATTTTTCCTCTTTAAAAACTCAATGAAAAAATATGCTAAAAACCCCGAATTGTTGATATTTAAGGAGTTATGGCCATTTTATAATACCCTATTTTTCCTCTTTAAAAAACTCAATGAAAAAATATGCTAAAAACCCCGAATTGTTGATATTTAAGGAGTTATGGCCATTTTAAAATACCCTATTTTTCCTCTTTAAAAAACTCAATGAAAAAATATGCTAAAAACCCCGAATTGTTGATATTTAAGGAGTTATGGCCATTTTAAAATACCCTATTTTTCCTCTTTAAAAAACTCAATGAAAAATATGCTAAAAACCCCGAATTGTTGATATTTAAGGAGTTATGGCCATTTTAAAATACCCTATTTTTCCTCTTTAAAAAACTCAATGAAAAAATATGCTAAAAACCCCGAATTGTTGATATTTAAGGAGTTATGGCCATTTTATAATACCCTATTTTTCCTCTTTAAAAAACTCAATGAAAAAATATGCTAAAAACCCCGAATTGTTGATATTTAAGGAGTTATGGCCATTTTAAATACCCTATTTTTCCTCTTTAAAAAACTCAATGAAAAAATATGCTAAAAACCCCGAATTGTTGATATTTAAGGAGTTATGGCCATTTTAAATACCCTATTTTTCCTCTTTAAAAACTCAATGAAAAAATATGCTAAAAACCCCGAATTGTTGATATTTAAGGAGTTATGGCCATTTTAAAATACCCTATTTTTCCTCTTTAAAAAACTCAATGAAAAAATATGCTAAAAACCCCGAATTGTTGATATTTAAGGAGTTATGATATTAAGGAGTTATGGCCATTTTAAAATACCCTATTTTTCCTCTTTAAAAAACTCAACGAAAAAATATGCTAAAAACCCCGAATTGTTGATATTTAAGGAGTTATGGCCATTTTAAAATACCCTATTTTTCCTCTTTAAAAAACTCAATGAAAAAATATGCTAAAAACCCCGAATTGTTGATATTTAAGGAGTTATGGCCATTTTAAAATACCCTATTTTTCCTCTTTAAAAAACTCAATGAAAAAATATGCTAAAAACCCCGAATTGTTGATATTTAAGGAGTTATGGCCATTTTAAAATACCCTATTTTTCCTCTTTAAAAAACTCAATGAAAAAATATGCTAAAAACCCCGAATTGTTGATATTTAAGGAGTTATGGCCATTTTATAATACCCTATTTTTCCTCTTTAAAAAACTCAATGAAAAAATATGCTAAAAACCCCGAATTGTTGATATTTAAGGAGTTATGGCCATTTTATAATACCCTATTTTTCCTCTTTAAAAAACTCAATGAAAAAATATGCTAAAAACCCCGAATTGTTCATATTTAAGGAGTTATGGCCATTTTAAAATACCCTATTTTTCCTCTTTAAAAAACTCAATGAAAAAATATGCTAAAAACCCCGAATTGTTGATATTTAAGGAGTTATGGCCATTTTAAAATACCCTATTTTTCCTCTTTAAAAAACTCAATGAAAAAATATGCTAAAAACCCCGAATTGTTGATATTTAAGGAGTTATGGCCATTTTAAAATACCCTATTTTTCCTCTTTAAAAAACTCAATGAAAAAATATGCTAAAAACCCCGAATTGTTGATATTTAAGGAGTTATGGCCATTTTAAAATACCCTATTTTTCCTCTTTAAAAAACTCAATGAAAAAATATGCTAAAAACCCCGAATTGTTGATATTTAAGGAGTTATGGCCATTTTATAATACCCTATTTTTCCTCTTTAAAAAACTCAATGAAAAAATATGCTAAAAACCCCGAATTGTTGATATTTAAGGAGTTATGGCCATTTTAAAATACCCTATTTTTCCTCTTTAAAAAACTCAATGAAAAAATATGCTAAAAACCCCGAATTGTTGATATTTAAGGAGTTATGGCCATTTTAAAATACCCTATTTTTCCTCTTTAAAAAACTCAATGAAAAAATATGCTAAAAACCCCGAATTGTTGATATATAAGGAGTTATGGCCATTTTAAAATACCCTATTTTTTCTCTTTAAAAACTCAATGAAAAAATATGCTAAAAACCCCGAATTGTTGATATATAAGGAGTTATGGCCATTTTAAAATACCCTATTTTTCCTCTTTAAAAAACTCAATGAAAAAATATGCTAAAAACCCCGAATTGTTGATATTTAAGGAGTTATGGCCATTTTAAAATACCCTATTTTTCCTCTTTAAAAAACTCAATGAAAAAATATGCTAAAAACCCCGAATTGTTGATATTTAAGGAGTTATGGCCATTTTAAAATACCCTATTTTTTCTCTTTAAAAACTCAATGAAAAAATATGCTAAAACCCCGAATTGTTGATATATAAGGAGTTATGGCCATTTTAAAATACCCTATTTTTCCTCTTTAAAAAACTCAATGAAAAAATATGCTAAAAACCCCGAATTGATTGAAGATACCCTATTTTTCCTCTTTAAAAAACTCAATGAAAAAATATGCTAAAAATCCCGAATTGTTGATATTTAAGGAGTTATGGCCATTTTAAAATACCCTATTTTTCCTCTTTAAAAAACTCAATGAAAAAATATGCTAAAAACCCCGAATTGTTGATATTTAAGGAGTTATGGCCATTTTAAAATACCCTATTTTTCCTCTTTAAAAAACTCAATGAAAAAATATGCTAAAAACCCCGAATTGTTGATATTTAAGGAGTTATGGCCATTTTAAAATACCCTATTTTTCCTCTTTAAAAAACTCAATGAAAAACAAGTAAGCAAAGGCTACAGTCGAGCGGGGCCGACCGTTGAATACCCTACAACACTATAATAAACGATACAGTTTATATAGGCGAGATACTCGAAAGAATTCCACAAGATATTGTGACAAATAATAAAAGAAAACCATCAGGTTTCGTTCTCTAATTTTCGAATAATAGCAACTTTAACTAATTTGCTCATTTCCAATTTATTGGAAGATGTTGCACGTAAATGGTCTTCCTAGATCTGGAACCAATATTTCCCAAAGACCCATAATCTCTCAGAAGTGGCAAAAGATTAACATTTATCTATATGAGATACAGACATTTGACTATATTCTTCGACGAAATCAGCGTTAACGAAATAGTCGGAAGTGTGTCTTTCCTGTATTTGTGAATTCTCCAAAAAGTCACTGGAATGGACATTTTCGTATTTTGTCAATAAAAGTTGGCAAACTCCTTCACACATTGAATATTTTTGGATGGCCATCCAAAACTGCTTGGCTTTAGCAATGTCCGGTAACCCCCATAATTATGACCTGCTGACAATTTTGCATTTTTTTGGTCCATTTCAACCCCTAAATATATGGCGATCATCTCCAAAAAGAATAGGCTTTTGTTCTGACCCTCATCTTATCTCCATGCAAAATTTCGTAAGGATCGGGCCATAAATGCGATCTGTATATGATATCCTGATATCCTAACTACTTAGTTTTGTTAGCTGTAGAAATATTACCAAATGTTTAATTCAAAATGAAAATATGCCAAAAATATGACAAAATTGAAAAAATATGAGAAAATATTACAAAATCAATATTTTCATCATTAGAGAGATATTTTTAAGCGATTTTTTAGACGTTTTATGTTTCCTGCCAAGAGGCCATTCTGAATTAATGAGAACTGTCGAAATCAGTTCAGCCGTTCTCGACTTATAAGAGATTTTTCTACCATATCTTCTTTGATAAACATATATATCGCACATATTTTGCTATATATCCGTTTTGTTGGATGTTAACATCAATGTAAAGATCAGAAGTAACCTTGTCATGGCTTTGTGATTTTGCCGGGATTTAAAATATTCGCGGTTTAATGAAAAATGTTGAATTTATTCAACAAAAAATATATGGTCTATTTTACCCGCTAAATATTATCCGATGATCACCCAAATGGGTAGGCTTCTTGCCAGCCCTAAACTCTAGCAACATGCGAAATTCCGCGTCGATTGGTCTATAATTGTGACCTGTAGAGCAAGTGCAAAATCAGGAATTTTTTCAGTTTTTGGTCCATTTCAACCCCTAATTATTACGCGATCATCACAAAAAGCAATAGGGTTCTATTCTGACCCTAGCCCCACCTCCATTTTAAATTTCGTGAAGATCGGACAATAATTGCGACCTGTAGAGTGATTACAAATTAACATGGACAGACGGACAGACGGACAGACGGACGGACGGACATACATAGCTAGATCGACTCAGCTCGGCGAGACAGGAAGATCCATATATACTTTCCTATGTGGGAAATCAATATTTCGTGGTGTTACATAATTTTTGGCCCAATCAAACTTATAATACCCCCAACACATAGTGTTGTAGGGTATAAATATGCTAAAAACCCCGAATTGTTGATATTTAAGGAGTTATGGCCGTTTTAAGATACCCTATTTTTCCTCTTTAAAAAACTCAATGAAAAAATATGCTAAAAACCCCGAATTGTTGATATTTAAGGAGTTATGGCCATTTTAAAATACCCTATTTTTCCTCTTTAAAAAACTCAATGAAAAAATATGCTAAAAACCCCGAATTGTTGATATTTAAGGAGTTATGGCCATTTTAAAATACCCTATTTTTCCTCCTAAAATATCTCAATGAAAAAATATGCTAAAAACCCCGAATTGTTGATATTTAAGGAGTTATGGCCGTTTTAAGATACCCTATTTTTCCTCTTTAAAAAACTCAATGAAAAAATATGCTAAAAACCCCGAATTGTTGATATTTAAGGAGTTATGGCCATTTTAAAATACCCTATTTTTCCTCTTTAAAAAACTCAATGAAAAAATATGCTAAAAACCCCGAATTGTTGATATTTAAGGAGTTATGGCCGTTTTAAGATACCCTATTTTTCCTCTTTAAAAAACTCAATGAAAAAATATGCTAAAAACCCCGAATTGTTGATATTTAAGGAGTTATGGCCGTTTTAAGATACCCTATTTTTCCTCCTAAAATATCTCAATGAAAAAATATGCTAAAAACCCCGAATTGTTGATATTTAAGGAGTTATGGCCGTTTTAAGATACCCTATTTTTCCTCTTTAAAAAACTCAATGAAAAAATATGCTAAAAACCCCGAATTGTTGATATTTAAGGAGTTATGGCCATTTTAAAATACCCTATTTTTCCTCTTTAAAAAACTCAATGAAAAAATATGCTAAAAACCCCGAATTGTTGATATTTAAGGAGTTATGGCCATTTTAAAATACCCTATTTTTCCTCCTTAAATATCTCAATGAAAAAATATGCTAAAAACCCCGAATTGTTGATATTTAAGGAGTTATGGCCATTTTAAAATACCCTATTTTTCCTCTTTAAAAAACTCAATGAAAAAATATGCTAAAAACCCCGAATTGTTGATATTTAAGGAGTTATGGCCATTTTAAAATACCCTATTTTTCCTCCTTAAATATCTCAATGAAAAAATATGCTAAAAACCCCGAATTGTTGATATTTAAGGAGTTATGGCCATTTTAAAATACCCTATTTTTCCTCTTTAAAAAACTCAATGAAAAAATATGCTAAAAACCCCGAATTGTTGATATTTAAGGAGTTATGGCCATTTTAAAATACCCTATTTTTCCTCTTTAAAAAACTCAATGAAAAAATATGCTAAAAACCCCGAATTGTTGATATTTAAGGAGTTATGGCCATTTTAAAATACCCTATTTTTCCTCCTAAAATATCTCAATGAAAAAATATGCTAAAAACCCCGAATTGTTGATATTTAAGGAGTTATGGCCATTTTAAAATACCCTATTTTTCCTCCTTAAATATCTCAATGAAAAAATATGCTAAAAACCCTGACATGTCAATATTTAAGGAGTTATGGCCATTTTAAAATACCCTATTTTGCCTCCTAAAATATCTCAATGAAAAAATATGCTAAAAACACCGAAATGTCAATATTTAAGGAGTTATGGTCAATTTAAAACCCTATTTTTCCTCCTAAAATATCTCAATGAAAAAATATGCGTAAGACCCCGAAATGTCAATATTTAAGGAGTTATGGCCATTTTAAAATACCCTATTTTTCCTCTTTAAAAAACTCAATGAAAAAATATGCTAAAAACCCCGAATTGTTGCTATTTAAGGAGTTATGGCCATTTTAAAATACCCTATTTTTCCTCTTTAAATATCTAAATGAAAAAGTATGCTAAAAACTCCGAAATGTCAATATTTAAGGAGTTATGGCCATTTTAAAGTACCCTAGTTTTCCTCCTAAAATATCTCAATGAAAAAATATGCTAAAAACCCCGAAATGTCAACATTTAATTTAATCTCTTGACTTTCCTGTTATCCCGTGAGGTAGGCAACGCCCCGCACACGTGACCAGGGATGAAGCAAAATCATTGCCTTAAGGATAATGTCATATATCCTTAAGGTAATGATTTTTGCTACATTCATGGTCACGTGTATGGGCGAAGTTTTTAGGTAGCTAGGTTTTTAGCGGTTTATTTTGTATTTCGTTATTTTTTTGTCGTTAAAGTAACAAAAATGACCATTTAGCTGATAAAATAAAATATTTTCAAAATTAATTGCATACTTTAAGGATGTTTAATTATACATTGCAAATAAATTGAATTTATCATTGCGATAATCACGTACCATTCTGACGACATGACCTAATCTTGCAAAAATTCACTTCCAAACAAAGTTAAATGTTACAACCAATTGTTACAGCATACTTTCAGGGGTTTGTTAATATTATTATCCGTTGTCGCCTACACCTTATGAACTGGGGGTGAATGCCATGCAAATTTGGCATATTTTCATAGTTAGAGCACGTTTCGTATTGTCTCCTTTCCCCAGCAGTTACTCAACGACCAGGGTTAAGGGCCAGGAATGTGAAGGTTGACAAGAATTGTGACCTTTGCAACTTTATTTTACTGTTTCACTTCTTTTCCCCTTCCCTCCTTTCTCTTGTGTCTTTTAATATTTTTGGGGATGAGTACATACTATTAGAACATTAATTAAACCGTAACGAAACGTGTCGTAACTTTTGGCAAATCTTCGAGAAAATGAGGGGGAGGGGTGAGTGGGAGTTTCTTTGTCTCTCAAAAACATTCACAAAACATCACGCCATAACTCTTTGCATTCTAAAATATTCGTGCTATTTGGACAAGTGGAAAGCAATGCAATTGGAATGTGAAATATGTCCAATCAAACTATAATTCATGGTTTATGTGAAAGGACATTTCCCAAGGAAATCAAATGACGAACGATGTGCTTCTAAAGACCAGCGAAACATTTTTGGAATGAAAAAAAAAAAAAAACAATTCGATGCGATATGTGTCTTTCACCTAAAATTTATCGCAGACTCTAAGACAGGCCTATTCATACTTTATTTGTTGATAGTAAATTTGGATTTTTTTAAATTAATATTCGTAGGACTACCGTTGACTTTTCGAAGGACTAGCAATCGTACGGTATTTTCATATTATTTTTATAGAAATAGTAACCGTGAATTTTTTCTAACATATTTTCAAGGACTAGAAATTATAATAGTTTATTGCCCATAAAAAAATATTAAGAGGTGTATTTTACAAAATATTTTTCAATACCTTGCAGGAATTAAGGTTGTAACAAAATTATTTATTTTTTTTTTAAATGTACTTTAACAAATAATTTTCTCACAATAAAAATGGATTTAAAAAAATATAATTTTGGTAATATTCTCCGATGGATTTTTTTTTTTTTTTTGAAAATTTTCAAATTCCTTCCAAATGGCGGAGGGTATTCCAAGTTCGGTATTCATTGCTTTTCTACTTTTTTTAATATTACTTTTAGACGAACCGTCACCGTGAATTTTTCCTAACATATTTTCAAGGATTAGAAATTATAAAATTATATTGCCCATAAAAAAAAAATTTTATTTAGTGGTGGATTTTAGAAAATACTTTTCAAGACCTTGCAGGAATTAAGGTTGTAAAATTTTTTTTTTTTGTAAATTTACTTTAAACAAATATTTTCTAGGACTGAAAATAAAAATGGATTTAAAAAATATGTATTTTTATAATTTTAGTAATATTCTACGATGGATTTTTTTTTATAAAAATAAAATAAAATTATATTACCCATAAAAAATTTTATTAAGAGGTGGATTTTAGAAAATATTTTTCAAGACCTTGAAGGAATTAAGGTTGTAAAAAAATTATTAAATTTTTTTTAAATGTACTTTAAACAAATAATTTTCTAGGACTGAAAATAAAAAAGGATTTAAAAATAATTATTTTTATAATTTCAGTAATATTCTCCGATGGATTTTTATTTTTTTTTTTTTTTTTTTTTTTTTGAAATTTTCAAATGTCTTCTAAATGGCGGAGAGTATTCCAAGTTCTACCTAGCCGAATTCATTGCTTTCCTACTTTTTTAATATAACTTTTTGACAAGCAGTCACCGTGAATTTTTCCTAACATATTTTCAAGGATTAGAAATTAAAAAATTATATTGCCCATAAAAAAATTTTATTGAGAGGTGGATTTTAGAAAATAATTTTCAAGGAATTGCAGGAATTAAGGTTGTAAAAAATTATTTACTTATTTATTTATTTATTTTTTTTTTTTTTTTTTGGAAATGTACTTTAAACAAATATTTTCTAGGACTGACAATAAAAGTGGATTTAAAAAAAATATTTTTATAATTTTAGTAATATTCTCCGATGTATTTTTTTGAAAATTTTCAAATTACTTCCAAATTGCGGAGGGTATTCCAAGTTCGGAATTCATTGCTTTTCTAATTTTTTTAATATCACTTTTTGAATTTTGTGAATTTTTTCTAACATAGTTATAGATAGGATTAGAAATTATAAAATTATATTGCCCATAATTTCTTTTTTATTAAGAGGTGGATTTTAGAAAACGTTTTTGAAGACCTTGCTGGAATTAAGGTTGTAAAAAAAAATTATTTATATTTTTTAAATGTACTTTAAACAAATAATTTTCTAGGACTGACAATAAAAATGGATTTAAAAAATTATATTTTTATAATTTTAGTAATATTCTACGATGGATTTTTTTTTTTTTCGAAATTTTCAAATTCTTTCCAAATGGCGGAGGGTATTCCAAGTTCAGCCCGGCCGAATTCATTGCTTTTTCTACTTTTTTTTAATATTACTTTTTAACAATCACCGCGAATTTTTCCTAACATATTTTCAAGGATTAAAAATTATAAAATTATATTGCCCATAAAAAATTTTTATTGAGTGGTGGATTTTAGAAAATAAATTTCCAAAACCTTGCAGGAATTTAGGTTGTAAAAAATTATTTAATTTTTTTTAAATGTTTTTTAAACAAATAATTTTCTAGGACTGACAATAAAAATGGATTTAAAAAAATATTTTCATAATTTTAGTAATATTCTCCGATTGAATTTTTTTTGTGGAAATTTTCAAATTCCTTCTAATTGGCGGAGGGTATTCCAAGTTCGGAATTAATTGTTTTTCTACTTTTTTATATTATTTTTGCCACGCAGTAACCATGAATTTTTCATAATACAATTTCAAGCACGAGAAATTATAATACCACATTTAAAAACACATTTTTATTACAAGGAATACCGAGAGATTTTGAAAAATATTTTCAAGACATCCATGATCTTCATAATAACTCGTATTTTTCAAGGAATAATTATAACTATTGATTAAAAAACAAGTAAAATAGCTGTAAGTTCGGCCGGGCCGAATTTTGATTACACTCCACCATTTGGAACAAATTTGGCACTTTTCAAAAAAAAAAAAAAAAAAAAACTATAAACATTTCTCCAAAATCTTCAAAATACCCAATATAGCCTTTATATTACGGTCTATACGACGACGTGTACCTGCATAGGCAACTTTTGTCATAAGCCATTACAATATTCAAATGCGAAACTTAATATAGGGGTTATACAAAGTCGTGGATCTGCACAGACAATTTTCTGTTTTAGGCTGTAGCATCCATTACGAACTTCAAATACGATATCTTAAACAATTTCGGTGAATAATGTCGCTAAAATCATCAAAATACCGAATATCGGGAGGTACTGTTATATGGGGGCTATACGTAGACGTGGGCCTGAACAGACAATTTTCTGTCTTAGGCAGTAGTATCCATTTCGAACTTCAAATACCAAATTTGAAACAATTCCGGTGAATAATGTCGCTAAAATCATCAAAATACCGAAAATAGTGAGGTACCATTATATTGGGGCTATACAAAATCCTGGACCTTTTCTGTCTTAGGCTGTAGTATCCAATACGAATTTCAAATACCAAACAGTTTGTTAGTAAAAATATTGGAATGTGTGAAGTTTCTTAGAAATCAGATGCTTATTTCGCATTTATTGGTTATTCAATAGTTTAACCCCTCTGTGGGGAAGGTACCAGAAGGAGCGAACCGACACATCTCATCTTGGAAAGTGTGAAATTTGAAAAGAATAGGCTGCTTATTTCACATTGAGTGATATATAATTATTAATATTTTGGACCCGGTGTGTGGTACCAGAAGGGGTGGTCCGATATATTTCATCTTCATACCAGATCATGTGTTAGTAGAAATATTGAGATTTACGAAATTTGAAGGTAATCGGAATCTTTTTAGATTTTTATAGTAATAATTGTTTAAAAGGTTGACCCTTTGGGTTGGGGTGGGCCGATATCGTCCACTTTCGCACCTGACTGATACAAATATTAGAATTTCGGATAAGTTTTGTGCAAAAACAATTCTGTAAAAATATAAAACTTTTGTGGAAGAGGTACCAGAGGGGTGGACATATGTGTATTGTCCATTTCCGAACTCGATCTAAGTTTCACAATGAATTTACGATGTACCAACTTTAGATCAAGTCGAGTACTCCCTTCGAGAGTGATCGTGCGCACCAGCCAGACTGGCTGACTCCCCTAGATCGACTCCAAATATCCTGAAACAGTTTTGGTCCAAAGAGACGTTGCTTCAATTAAGCACGTTTTGGTAGTATCAAATAATATATACAATCTATAGCCATATGAAGTATAAAAATATCAGCGAACGTTTTTAAAATTATTTTCGGGCACTAGTTTCTTATTTGATTCAGCTTATAATGTGGATGATCATTGCTCACTCTTCATGGCGGATTTCCACTTACATTTTCCAAAAGTTTTCTAGAATTCAACTATATTGTCTTTGCATTGATTATTCCACCTATCAAAAATTCCAAATATCCTTGCTGTAAAAGCTTCACATCCATTCACGAACTTCACGTTATTTCACCAACTTCATGCCCCACATTATTGGCTCTGTACGTTAATGAAATTGGCGATTTACCCCCTCCCCCTAATTCAAATTCAACTAAAAACCAGTAAAGAAAGTCTTAAAGTCGGTCGGGCCGACTTTATGATACCCTACACCACTTTGCCAATTTAGTAGAGCTCCGCAGAACAATTAAAAGTATTTTTGGGAGAATTCAATCATACACCCTATGATTATAATTATAATTTAAAGTTCAAAGGACTAAATATGCCGAAGCATTTGTATCTTTTAAATTCGGACTTGTATTGCCCATTTGATATATATGGGAGCTATATCCAAATCTGAAACGATCTTGAAATTTGGCAAAGATATTTCTGAGCTGTATTTGATATATTTCCCTGAATATCGTTGTTACGGAGTGCATATTACGGCTATGTGTAACAAATATAACAAATCGGATGAACAATATATATGGGAGCTATAGCTATATCTGAACCGATCTTCACCAAATTTGACATACTAGCTTCTAGACTCAATTCGGTCGTAAGTGCCAAATTCCATCCCATTTGGGCAAATATTAGACGTTTGGTGCACAATCCAAGTTAAATTGGACGAAGTTATATATGGGAGCTACATCTAAATCTGAACGGATCTCGATAAAATTTGGCAAATATATTTCTGATATGTAGTTGATATATTTCCCCAAATATTGTTGTCACAGAGTGCATATTACGGCTGCGGAGGACAAAAATAATAAATCGGATGAACAATATATGTTGGAGCTATAGCTATATCTGAACCGATTTCGA
>NW_026712250.1:10755837-10833337 GCF_030504385.1 Musca domestica | reverse complement strand
CAAGGTCTATTTTTTGTTAGGAAATATCTTTTTTCGGAGTTCAGGAAACACACCCTGGATTTTTATGAGATTTGAGAATATTCCCACTACCAAAGACTAAATAAATGTTCGCGATGTTACTGCTAGCATGAACATATTAGCTATTACCTTCTACTACCTGCCTTCTACTCTTTTTTGTGTCAATTCTTTTTTTTTTGCCGGAGCACATGCTGTCCTTCGATTCCCTTAAGTTCTCCAGTTTGTTGTTAATTTAGTTTTTTTTTTGGTCTTAAAGGTTTTTTGGTTCAGTGAAGTGCAAACGCGACACATATTTTGTTTGGTATGCCAAGAAAAAAGAAGAGCCCGTGGGTGCGCTGACTGTTGGTATATGAAACAATGTATGTGTAAGGGTGTGTAAAAAGAAGGTTAAATGTTGTTCTAGCTCTAAACCGGAGTCTAAAATACATTGTGTGTGCAGGCCAACATTCACACACTTGTCCTAACACATCTTGACGTTTGTTGCGACAAAAGACTATATTGCAGAATTTTCTCTAATACAGTGGCAGGCAAGAGTAGACACACGTGCGAAATTCTATACACACTCACAATTAGAGCAGTTTAAAAAGTATGTAATCAGAGAGTAACAAAATTGGGAGATTATAAATTTGAGACGCTCTGCCCGGCTCTGTACTAACATGTAAGA
This sequence comes from Musca domestica, assembly GCF_030504385.1. Lineage (NCBI taxonomy): Eukaryota > Metazoa > Arthropoda > Insecta > Diptera > Muscidae > Musca > Musca domestica. Next base: position 10,832,655 of record NW_026712250.1, on the reverse strand, counting down.
TCTTTTATCGAAAGAGATAAGAATCGGAGTTTCTAAGAAAAAAATATTTCCTACTTACAGGCAGTCATATAATTAGCTCTGAAGTAATTATATGATTGCCTGTAAGTAGGCAATAATTTTTGCTTACCGTTTTTATACCCTCAGCCATATAGCCAGAAAGGGTATATCACTTAAAAAGGCCAAAAAGTGCCTCATCATAATAATGATTTTAAACTCTAGGTCTCTTTGGACCAAATCCGTTCCAGGACATTTGGAGTCGATCTACCGATGTCCGCCCGTCCGTCTGTCTCTCTGGCTGGCTGATGCGCACGAAAACTCCCGAAGGGAGTATCCGATTTGGTCCAAACTTGGTACTTCGTAATGTTATTATCAAACTTCCACTCCTTCCGGTACCTTGCCCACAAAAGGTCGTAATTTTCAAAGGGTCAAAACTTTGAATAATTATAACTCTTATAGAATGCGAAATAATAGTCTGATTGTCTTCAAACTACAGACATCCCAGTATTTATATTAACCCAAGGTCTATTTATATTAACCCACAAAGATCGACATTTCCTAAAATATATTTTACTGCACAAAAAGAGAAAGATTATCCGATTTTGCCCCAACTACGCATGTCCTAATATTTCCATCAGTTCTACATCATGCGAGAGTGGACAATATCGGTCCACTCCATCAAGTACCTCCCCCCAAAGGGTTAACATTTTGAATAATTATAACTCTTATAAAAATGTGATGTAAGTGTCCTATTGTCTTCAAATTTCACACATCACAATATCTTTATTAACCTAGGGTCTGGTGTGAAGATGGGATATATCGTTCCACAGCTTCTCTTACCCACCCCCACAAAAGGGTCCAAAAGGTTATAAAACGCGAAATTACTATCCGCTTCTATTCAGACTTGGCACATCTCTCATTTCTAGCAACGCAAGATCTGCTATAAAGATTCTACAAAATACAAACATCACAATATTTATGTTAAGGGCGAGTGTGATGATGGAATATATCGGTCCACTTCTTCCCCCCACAGAGGATCTAATTTTTTTTAAAGAGACACTGAGCTTATAAAGAGCGAAGTTAACATTCGATTCCATTCAGACTTGGCATATCTCAATATTTCTATCAGCACAAGATCTCTTATAAAGATTGTTAAAACAGAACCATTCCTTCCGATAACTCGCACAATAAACGTCAAAGTTTTGAATAATCAAAACGATCATGAAATCCGAAATATGCATCCGGTAGTCTTCATATTTCACACATCACAATATTTTTGTTAACCAAAGGTCTGGTGAAAAGATGGGATATATCGGTCAACTCCACCTTGTACCTCCCCCACAGAGGATCAAATTTTTGTAAAGAGACATGGACCTCATAAAGAGAGAAGTTAACATTCGATTCCATTCAGACTTGGTACAATTCAATATATCCATCAACACAAGATCTGTTATAAACATGGTAGAGATCGGACCACTTCTTCTGGTACGGCCCCCATATAGGGTTCAAGATTTTGAAAAACAAAACGCTGCAAAAGGCGAAATAAGCATCCAAATCTCTTCACGGGTGTCTAAAATACAATGTGTGTACATGCCAACATTTACACACTTGTCCTACCGCAACTTGACATGTGTTGCGGCATAAGACTCAAAATAGAAGCCTTGCCAGAAATGGTATTTATGAAAGGATTTTTATGTAACGTTCTGTTATATGTTCATTGGGCGATATTTCTTGCAAAACTAATTCCTTCCAGATTTTCTCATCCTGAGAAAAAATTGTGCATTCCAAGAGCTTACCCGACAACGAATATATTCCGCCTGTTGAGGTATTCATAGCTTTACCAAGAAAAATAGCTTTTTGAGTTTTTTAAGATATAGGATCTCTTTTACAAAAGAGGAGACTCCGTATTTAATGAGAGTTCATGAACAAAAAATATTGCCTACTTTTAGGCAATCTCATAATTAGTTCCCAACTACCCCGTTTTCACATTTCAATTATATGTCTTTCATTCAAACTCTCAAATCAACCAAATTTCCAACTAATTTCAACACGCCAGACGACGCCAAGTGTCACTGACAAATGCCACATAAATTAACACATCCAGAAAAAAGTAGCAGCCATTCAAAAACATGAAACCCATATTGAAAATGATTTATGCGAAATTCAGTCATAAACACTCAACTCTGACAAATAACCCAAAGAGGAATGCTACAAAACTTCCGCCCAACTTTATTGGAAATCATGTTATTGGCAATGGTACAATAACAACAATAACGTTGGCATGAAAGAAGTTATGAAAATTTGAAATCAATGGTCGAACAAAGTAGATGATGAGCGGGAACATATTTTCCACTACTGAACTAAAAACAATCAGAGAAGTGATGTTGGTCGGTAGGGAAGAAAAGAGGGAGCTGAAAGCATAGCTCATGTCAGATATTCATGGTGGTAAATCATGGTGTCACATTTTGTTTTGAATTTTGTTCCGCAACATTTCAATGTGTCAGCTGTCAGTCTAAGAGGACGCCGAATGTGAAAATATGTAAAGAGGTTATTTTGCTAGAATTTTCAATCGATTTATGACCTCAATTTTAATTTGAGAAAATACACATGGAGAAATTGAAATTTCCTTTGAGAAACTATACCTATTCGGATAATGTTTATCCATATTTTTATCCGGATAAAGTTTCACTAAAGAAAACTTTATCCGGGTAATGTTTTCCTATATAAAACTTTAACCGGATAATGTTTTCCCATAGAAAACTTTATCCGGATAATATTTTCCCATTGAAAATTTATCCGGATAATGTTTTCCTATGGAAAATGTTATCCGGATAATGTTTTCTATAGAAAATGTTACCCGGATAATGTTTTCCTGTAGAAAACATAATGTTTTTCTATAGAAAACTTTATCCGGGTAATGTTTTTCTAAAGAAAACTTTATAATTTTTTTCTATAGAAAACTTTATTGGGATAATGTTTTTCTATAGAAAACCTTATCCGGATAATATTTTTCTGTAGAAAACTTTATCCGGATAGTGTTTTCCTATAGAAAACTTTATCCGGATAGTGTTTTCCTATAGAAAACTTTATCCGGACAATGTTTTTCGATTAAAAACTTTATCCGGATACTGTAAGAAAACGTAATCCAGATAAGGGTTTTCAATAGAAAACTTTATCCGAATAACTTTTTTTTTACAGAATTTTTTATCCTAATAATGTTTTGATCGAGGAAACTTTATCTGAATAACATTTGCTTTCGGCTAGTTTTTATTCGGATAAGATTTTTTAATACAAAATCGTAATGTGTTTATCTGTAGAGTTTAATAATTATATCTTCTTCTCAAAGAAAATTTAATGATTTTATCCAGAAAACTTTTCCAAAAATTTCTGCCTGTGCATTTTCTTGTTTTGCATGTCACCTGCTACAAATCTACATACTTTTCCTTATTAAAAATGCATCCAAGCACTGAGGATATGTGAATGCACTGGATATTGAAAATCATGCATGCTTAATTCGAAGTTTTCTCAAGTATTTGCTGAGTTGACAACAGTTGAATATGGCGATTATAGCCATATCCATCTCCAAGCAAATTCAATTTAAAATTTCTTATCTCTGATGCTGTTGTCATTAACTCAGAGAAACCTGAATAGCGGAAAGAGTTTGACATTTCATTGCTTAAAATCGAGGAAATGAAACTCATCAATACAATGAAGACACTTGTGAATGTGTGATTTTGCATATTTAGCTACTTTTAAATCGTTCTGGTGCCACAGGTTTCGAAACTATTAATCACTTTTTGATAATGATAACGAAAGTCTTAATGTAGAAGAAAAAAATCGTTTATATTCTTATTATTTATGTCGGTCATCACATGGTCTTCTATAATCGTTTGGAATGTTAAAAACTTAAAATTATTTAACTGTTTTCCCAATTAAAATGCTTATAACATCGCTCATCTGCAGTTCATCATTGATTTAAGTTCACAATTAAAAAGTATTGGATATTTCTAGGCGTCATAGGGGGTGACTTTGAATCAAATAAATACAAGTGATATTGTAGAAATATTTACAAATGCATGTATATCTACTTATCTTAAGAATACAAAAACTGACACACTCCATGTGCCTAAAAAAGAATTCTAAAGGGATGAGAGGGAGCACCATACAAAACCGGAAGTTTGACGAGGCATTTACATGAATTTGAATTATGAATACATTTTATTGTGAATGAATGAAACATAAGAGAATAGAGGAGAGAACGAGGGAGGGGGAGAGAGATAGGAAGAGAAAGAGAGGAAGCGAAGAGAGAGAGAGAGAGGATGAGGGATAGAGAAAAAGTCAATGACCCCAGGTCAAGAGGTCATTGACCCCAGGTCAAGAGAGAAAGAGAGAGAGAGAGGAAAAGAGAGAGAGAGGAAGAGGGAGAGAGAGCGAGGAAGAGGGAGAGGGAGAGAGGAAGAGAGAGAGATAGAGTGAGAGAGGGGGGGGGAAAGAGAGAGAGAGAGGAATAAAGAAAGAGAGAGAGTGGAAGAAAGAGATGAAAAGAGACCTGGGGTCAATGACCTCTTGACCTGGGGCCAAGACCTCTTGACCTGGGGTCAATGACCTCTTGACCTAGGGTCAATGACCTCTTGACCTGGGGGTCAATGACCTCTTGACCTTTTCTCTCTCTCCCTCTTCCTCTCTCTCTCTCCTCCTCTCTCTCTCTCTCTCTCTTTCTCTCTTGACCTGGGGTCAATGAACTCTTGACCTGGGGTCAATGACCTCTTGACCTAGGGTCAATGACCTCTTGACCCAGGGTCAATGACCTCTTGACCTAGGGTCAATGACCTCTTGACCTGGGTCAATGACCTCTTGACCTTTTCTCTCTCCCTCTTCCTCTCTCTCCCTCTCCTCTCTCTCTCTCCATCTCTCTCTCTCTCTCTTTGTCTCTTGACCTAGGGTCAATGACTCTTGACCTTTTTCTCTCTCCCTCTTCCTCTCTCTCCATCTTCCTCTCTCTCTCTCTCCTCTCTCTCTCTCTCTCTCTCTTTGTTCTCTGACCTAGGGTCAATGACCTCTTGACCCTGGGTCAATGACCTCTTGACCTGGGTCAATGACCTCTTGACCTTTTCTCTCTCTCCCTTCTCACTCATGTGTAGGGGGTCATTGAGCTTTTCTTTCTCTCCCTCTCACTTCTTCTCTCACTCTCTCTTATCTGTCCCTCCTTTCTCTGCCACTTCCTCTCTCTCTACATCTTTTCCCAGGTCAAGATGTCATTGACCCCATGTCAGTAGGTCATTGAAATTTTCGCCCTCTTCCTCTCTCTCCCTCTTTCTCTCCCTACATCTCTATCGTGCTTTCTCTCTTTCCCTGGGTGCATTGACCTCATGCCAAGAGGTAGGTCAGTGACCTCATGCCAAAAGGTAATTGGCCACATTCAATCGTAGGACTATTTTAGGCGACTACTTTATTGTGGTCGTTCAACTTGCCGGAAAAATTGCTTTAATTGCCAACTTTTGAGTATTCTAACTTTACCAATTTTTGCCGTCATTCAATTAACACAACTATCCAGTACTCCTGTTTAATTAAAAAAAAAATCCTCTCATCCCTATCCTCTAACAATCTATGCAATTAAAAATATTAAAAAAACTTATTTGTGTGTAGTTTTATGGTACAAAAACTTTTTATATGCCGTTTGAACCTGCTTGTATTTTAGCTACTGTTGTTGTAAGTGCAAACGCGACACATATTTTGTTTGGTATGCCAAGAAAAAAGAAGCAGCCCGTGGGTGCGCTGACTGTTGGTATATGAAACAATGTATGTGTAAGGGTGTGTAAAAAGAAGGTTAAATGTGTTCTAGCTCTAAACCGGAGTCTAAAATACATTGTGTGTGCAGGCCAACATTCACACACTTGTCCTAACACATCTGACGTTTGTTGCGACAAAAGACTATATTGCAGAATTTTCTCTAATACAGTGGCAGGCAAGAGTAGACCACACGTGCGAAATTCTATACACACTCACAATTAGAGCAGTTTAAAAAGTATGTAATCAGAGAGTAACAAAATTGGGAGATTATAAATTTGAGACGCTCTGCCCGGCTCTGTACTAACATGTAAGATCTTTTATCGAAAGAGATAAGAATCGGAGTTTCTAAGAAAAAATATTTCCTACTTACAGGCAGTCATATAATTAGCTCTGAAGTAATTATATGATTGCCTGTAAGTAGGCAATAATTTTTTGCTTACCGTTTTTATACCCTCAGCCATATAGCCAGAAGGGTATATCACTTAAAAAGGCCAAAAAGTGCCTCATCATAATAATGATTTTACACTCTAGGTCTCTTTGGACCAAATCCGTTCCAGGACATTTGGAGTCGATCTACCGATGTCCGCCCGTCCGTCTGTCTCTCTGGCTGGCTGATGCGCACGAAAACTCCCGAAGGGAGTATCCGATTTGGTCCAAACTTGGTACTTCGTAATGTTATTATCAAACTTCCACTCCTTCCGGTACCTGCCCACAAAAGGTCGTAATTTTCAAAGGGTCAAAACTTTGAATAATTATAACTCTTATAGAATGCGAAATAATAGTCTGATTGTCTTCAAACTACAGACATCCCAGTATTTATATTAACCCAAGGTCTATTTATATTAACCCCACAAAAGATCGACATTTCCTAAAATATATTTTACTGCACAAAAAGAGAAGATTATCCGATTTTGCCCCAACTACGCATGTCCTCATATTTCCATCAGTTCTACATCATGCTGAGAGTGGACAATATCGGTCCACTCCATCAAGTACCTCCCCCCAAAGGGTTAACATTTTGAATAATTATAACTCTTATAAAAATGTGATGTAAGTGTCCTATTGTCTTCAAATTTCACACATCACAATATCTTTATTAACCTAGGGTCTGGTGTGAAGATGGGATATATCGTTCCACAGCTTCTCTTACCCACCCCCACAAAGGGTCCAAAAGGTTATAAAACGCGAAATACTATCCGCTTCTATTCAGACTTGGCACATCTCTCATTTCTAGCAACGCAAGATCTGCTATAAAGATTCTACAAAATACAAACATCACAATATTTATGTTAAGGGCGAGTGTGATGATGGAATATATCGGTCCACTTCTTCCCCCCACAGAGGATCTAATTTTTTTTTAAAGAGACACTGAGCTTATAAAGAGCGAAGTTAACATTCGATTCCATTCAGACTTGGCATATCTCAATATTTCTATCAGCACAAGATCTCCTTATAAAGATTGTTTAAAACAGAACCATTCCTTCCGATAACTCGCACAATAAACGTCAAAGTTTTGAATAATCACAAACGATCATGAAATCCGAAATATGCATCCGGTAGTCTTCATATTTCACACATCACAATATTTTTGTTAACCCAAAGGTCTGGTGAAAAGATGGGATATATCGGTCAACTCCACCTGTACCTCCCCCACAGAGGATCAAAATTTTTGTAAAGAGACATGGACCTCATAAAGAGAGAAGTTAACATTCGATTCCATTCAGACTTGGTACAATTCAATATATCCATCAACACAAGATCTGTTATAAACATGGTAGAGATCGGACCACTTCTTCTGGTACGGCCCCCATATAGGGTTCAAGATTTTGAAAAACAAAACGCTGCAAAAGGCGAAATAAGCATCCAAATCTCTTCACGGGTGTCTAAAATACAATGTGTGTACATGCCAACATTTACACACTTGTCCTACCGCAACTTGACATGTGTTGCGGCATAAGACTCAAAATAGAAAGCCTTGCCAGAAATGGTATTTATGAAAAGGATTTTTATGTAACGTTCTGTTATATGTTCATTGGGCGATATTTCTTGCAAAACTAATTCCTTCCAGATTTTCTCATCCTGAGAAAAAATTGTGCATTCCAAGAGCTTACCCGACAACGAATATATTCCGCCTGTTGAGGTATTCATAGCTTTACCAAGAAAATAGCTTTTGAGTTTTTTAAGATATAGGATCTCTTTTACAAAAGAGGAGACTCCGTATTTAATGAGAGTTCATGAACAAAAATATTTGCCTACTTTTAGGCAATCTCATAATTAGTTCCCAACTACCCCGTTTTTCACATTTCAATTATATGTCTTTCATTCAAACTCTCAAATCAACCAAATTTTCCAACTAATTTCAACACGCCAGACGACGCCAAGTGTCACTGACAAATGCCACATAAATTAACACATCCAGAAAAAAGTAGCAGCATTCAAAAACATGAAACCCATATTGAAAATGATTTATGCGAAATTCAGTCATAAACACTCAACTCTGACAAATAACCCAAAGAGGAATGCTACAAAACTTCCGCCCAACTTTATTGGAAATCATGTTATTGGCAATGGTACAATAACAACAATAACGTTGGCATGAAAGAAGTTATGAAAATTTGAAATCAATGGTCGAACAAAGTAGATGATGAGCGGGAACATATTTTTCCACTACTGAACTAAAAACAATCAGAGAAGTGATGTTGGTCGGTAGGGAAGAAAAGAGGGAGCTGAAAAGCATAGCTCATGTCAGATATTCATGGTGGTAAATCATGGTGTCACATTTTTGTTTTTGAATTTTGTTCCGCAACATTTCAATGTGTCAGCTGTCAGTCTAAGAGGACGCCGAATGTGAAAATATGTAAAGAGGTATTTTGCTAGAATTTTCAATCGATTTATGACCTCAATTTTAATTTGAGAAAATACACATGGAGAAATTGAAATTCCTTTGAGAAACGATACCTATTCGGATAATGTTTATCCATATTTTTATCCGGATAAAGTTTCACTAAAGAAAAACTTTATCCGGGTAATGTTTTCCTATATAAAACTTTAACCGGATAATGTTTTCCCATAGAAAACTTTATCCGGATAATATTTTCCCATTGAAAAATTTATCCGGATAATGTTTTCCTATGGAAAATGTTATCCGGATAATGTTTTCTATAGAAAATGTTACCCGGATAATGTTTTCCTGTAGAAAACATAATGTTTTTCTATAGAAAACTTTATCCGGGTAATGTTTTTCTAAAGAAAACTTTATAATTTTTTTTTCTATAGAAAACTTTATTGGGATAATGTTTTTCTATAGAAAACCTTATCCGGATAATATTTTTTCTGTAGAAAACTTTATCCGGATAGTGTTTTCCTATAGAAAACTTTATCCGGATAGTGTTTTCCTATAGAAAACTTTATCCGGACAATGTTTTTTCGATTACAAACTTTATCCGGATACTGTAAGAAACGTAATCCAGATAAGGGTTTCAATAGAAAACTTTATCCGAATAACTTTTTTTTTACAGAATTTTTTATCCTATAATGTTTTGATCGAGGAAACTTTATCTGAATAACATTTGCTTTCGGCTAGTTTTTATTCGGATAAGATTTTTTAATACAAAATCGTAATGTGTTTATCTGTAGAGTTTAATACTTATATCTTCTTCTCAAAGAAAATTTAATGATTTTATCCAGAAACTTTTCCAAAAATTTCTGCCTGTGCATTTTCTTGTTTGCATGTCACCTGCTACAAATCTACCTACTTTTCCTTATTAAAAATGCATCCAAGCACTGAGGATATGTGAATGCACTGGATATTGAAAATCATGCATGCTTAATTCGAAGTTTTCTCAAGTATTTGCTGAGTTGAAACAGTTGAATATGGCGATTATAGCCATATCCATCTCCAAGCAATTCAATTTAAAATTCTTATCTCTGATGCTGTTGTCATTAACTCAGAGAAACCTGAATAGCGGAAAGAGTTTGACATTTCATTGCTTAAATCGAGGAATGAAACTCATCATACAATGAAGACACTTGTGAATGTGTGATTTTGCATATTTAGCTACTTTTAAATCGTTCTGGTGCCACAGGTTTCGAAACTATTAATCACTTTTTGATAATGATAACGAAAGTCTTAATGTAGAAGAAAAAATCGTTTATATTCTTATTATTTATGTCGGTCATCACATGGTCTTCTATAATCGTTTGGAATGTTAAAAACTTAAAATTATTTAACTGTTTTCCCAATTAAAATGCTTTATAACATCGCTCATCTGCAGTTCATCATTGATTTAAGTTCACAATTAAAAAGTATTGGATATTTCTAGGCGTCATAGGGGGTGACTTTGAATCAAATAAATACAAGTGATATTGTAGAAATATTTACAAATGCATGTATATCTACTTATCTTAAGAATACAAAACTGACACACTCCATGTGCCTAAAAAGAATTCTAAAGGGATGAGAGGGAGCACCATACAAAACCGGAAGTTTGACGAGGCATTTACATGAATTTGAATTATGAATACATTTTATTGTGAATGAATGAAACATAAAGAGAATAGAGAGAGAACGAGGGAGGGGGAGAGAGATAGGAAGAGAAAGAGAGGAAGCGAAGAGAGAGAGAGAGAGGATGAGGGATAGAGAAAAAGTCAATGACCCCAGGTCAAGAGGTCATTGACCCCAGGTCAAGAGAGAAAGAGAGAGAGAGAGAGGAAAAGAGAGATGAGAGGAAGAGGGAGAGAGAGCGAGGAAGAGGGAGAGGGAGAGAGGAAGAGAGAGAGATAGAGTGAGAGAGGGGGGGGGGAAAGAGAGAGAGAGAGGAATAAAGAAAGAGAGAGAGTGGAAGAAAGAGATGAAAAGAGACCTGGGGTCAATGACCTCTTGACCTGGGGCCAATGACCTCTTGACCTGGGGTCAATGACCTCTTGACCTAGGGTCAATGACCTCTTGACCTGGGGGTCAATGACCTCTTGACCTTTTCTCTCTCTCCCTCTTCCTCTCTCTCTCTCCTCCTCTCTCTCTCTCTCTCTCTTTCTCTCTTGACCTGGGGTCAATGACCTCTTGACCTGGGGTCAATGACCTCTTGACCTAGGGTCAATGACCTCTTGACCCAGGGTCAATGACCTCTTGACCTAGGGTCAATGACCTCTTGACCTGGGGTCAATGACCTCTTGACCTTTTCTCTCTCTCCCTCTTCCTCTCTCTCCCTCTTCCTCTCTCTCTCTCCTCCTCTCTCTCTCTCTCTCTTTGTCTCTTGACCTAGGGTCAATGACCTCTTGACCTTTTCTCTCTCTCCCTCTTCCTCTCTCTCCCTCTTCCTCTCTCTCTCTCTCCTCCTCTCTCTCTCTCTCTCTCTTTGTCTCTTGACCTAGGGTCAATGACCTCTTGACCCTGGGTCAATGACCTCTTGACCTGGGGTCAATGACCTCTTGACCTTTTCTCTCTCTCCCTTCTCACTCATGTGTAGGGGGTCATTGAGCTTTTCTTTCTCTCTCCCTCTCACTTCTTCTCTCACTCTTCCTCTTTATCTGTCCCTCCTTCTTTCTCTGCCACTTCCTCTCTCTCTACATCTTTTCCCAGGTCAAGATGTCATTGACCCCATGTCAGTAGGTCATTGAAATTTTCTCCCTCTTCCTCTCTCTCCCTCTTTCTCTCCCTACATCTCTATCGTGCTTTTCTCTCTTTCCCTGGGTGCATTGACCTCATGCCAAGAGGTAGGTCAGTGACCTCATGCCAAAAGGTAATTGGCCACATTTCAATCGGTAGGACTATTTTAGGCGACTACTTTATTGTGGTCGTTAACTTGCCGGAAAAATTGCTTTAATTGCCAACATTTTGAGTATTCTAACTTTACCAATTTTTGCCGTCATTCAATATAACACAACTATCCAGTACTCCTGTTTAATTAAAAAAAAAATCCTCTCATCCTCTCCTCTAACATCTATGCAATTAAATATATTAAAAAACTTTATTTTTGTTGTAGTTTTATGGTACAAAAAACTTTTTATATGCCGTTTGAACCTGCTTGTATTTTAGCTACTGTTGTTGTAATTAAGATGGCTTTGTTTTTGTTGAAAACTTTAATGAAAATGGACAGTAAACCTTTTTTTATACTCTCCAACATAGTATGGAGGGTATATTAAGTTTGTCACTGCGTTTATAACACCTCGAAATATACATTTTAAACCCCACAAAGTATATATATTCTTGATCAGCATAAAATTCTATGTCGATTTAGCAATGTCCGTCCGTCTGTCCGTCTGTGGAAATAACTCTAGCTTCCGAACGAAATGAAGTAAGTTCATAAAAATTTACTCAAATGTGTATTATGTTTGCAAGCATTTTGGTATTGAAAATGAGCCATGTGGATCCACGTCTTCCCATAGCCCCCATATTAAGGTACCTCCCGATATGCGGTATTTAGATGATTTTAGCAACTTATTATTTACCGGAATTGTTTCAAATTTGGTATTTCAAGTTCGTAATGGATACTACAGCTTAAGATAGAAAATGGACCATGTAGGTCCCCGTCTTCGTGTAGCCCCCATATAACGGTTCCTCCCGATATTGGGTATTTTGATGATTTTATCGACATTATTTACTGGAATTGTTTCAAAATTGATATTTAAAGTTCGTAATGGATACTATAGCCTAAGACAGAAAATTGTCAGGACAGGTCCAAGTCTTCGTATAGCCCCCATATAACGGTACCTCCCGATATTCGGTATTTTGATGATTTTAGCAACATTATTTACCGGAATTGTTTCAAAATTGATATTTAAAGTTCGTAATGGATACTACAGCTTAAGATAGAAAATGGACCATGTAGGTCCACGACTTCGTATAGCCCCCATATAACGGTACCCCCGGATATTCGGCATTTTGATGATTTTAGCGACATTATTTACCGGAATTGTTTCAAATTTGGTATTTGAAGTTTGTAATGGATACTACAGCCTAAGACAGAAAATTGTCAGGACAGGTCCAAGTCTTCGTATAGCCCCCATATAACGGTACCTCCCGATATTCGGTATTTTGATGATTTTAGCAACATTATTTACCGGAATTGTTTCAAAGTTGGTATTTGAAGTTCGTGATGGATACTACAACCTAAGACAGAAAATGAGCCATGTAGGTTCACGTCTTCGTATGGCCCCCATATAACGGTTCCTCCGATATTGGGTAGTTTGATGATTTTAGAGACATTATTTACCGGAATTGTTTCAAATTTGGTATTTGAAGTTTGTAATGGATACTACAGCTTAAGATAGAAAATGGACAATGTAGGTCCCCATCTTCCTATAGCCCCCATATAAAGGTTCCTCCCGATATTGGGTATTTTGATGATTTTAGCGACATTATTTAACGGAAATATTTCAAATTTTGTATTTAAAGTTCGTAATGGATACTACAGCCTATGCCAGAAAATTGTCTGTGCAGGTCCACGTTTTATAACCCCCATTGTACCTCCCGATATTCTTTATTTTGATGATTTAGCTTCATTATAAGCCGATTTTTTTTCAAGTTTCGCATATTTAATAGCTTATGACAAAAGTTGACTATGCAATGAAATTTTTAATCAATGAATAAAGTTTTCCTCTGATTTCCAAACGAAATAAGGAAACACCACAGAAAACTGGTGAGGGCTTTTTCCACAATTTGTTAAAGATTCGAAATTTTAATAAATTCTGCTCTTTAAAGTTCCAACTGCATGGATGATAGCAGAATTTCAACGCAATATTTTATGGTTGTTTATCTAAAACTTTCCACTTAATGATAATAAATGTGTGGCGCCCAACCTGTGCATTTCACACACAGATGGTGGTAACAAAATTTAAACGCATTATTTCTCTTTCAACATGGGGAGTTCTTCCAGTCTCCATAATATTTTTTGCCCTCTCTATTTCCCCCTCCCTTTGTCTTTCTCTCGCCTTCCTCTTCTTATCTCCTTGCAACATTCACGGCATCAACGTGTATGTCCTTAACTGTGATACACTTTGATATTGGTAAGAGAATTTTCTCCTCCACCATCGGCTACTTCACCATTCTGCGTAATATTTTCTACTTTCCCTCGCCTCCATCTTTTTATCTTCCTGCAACATTCATGGCATCAAAACACATAATTGAAATTCCAACTTAAAAACTAATGTCCTCAACAGTCATACATTAAAACGCACCCGCTCCGGTTCGTTTTTTCAATTTTCAAAACACAGGAACTCCCGTACTTACTTTCATATTTATGTACTCTCTCCCCCTCTCTTGTGTTGCCAGCTTATCCTATTTTCATTTCCCGTTTATATTCCTGTCTTTGAAGCGTTACGCTGTGTGCCAGTACCACCTCTTTATCTCTGCCGGTTTACTGGAAAAAGCACTTTAAACGTAGTGTAAAAACCAGGCATGGAAACGCAAACAATGACAATGGTCAAGTGTTGCCTTTGTCGTTATATGTGGAGGAATGCAGGTTTACTACGCAAAGCCTTGGTGTAATTGAAAATAATTTTAAATTTCCAGAATGTTGTAAATATCAAAAAGGAGGAAATTTGTCGATAACAAAAAAATATACAAATATTATCGATAACGATTTTTTTTTTCCCAAAACTATTTCAATGTCCCAATATGTAGCCCCAGAAACCAACAATGACCTCAATATCAAATTTTAGAATTTTAGCTCCCCAATACCAAAGTATGTAACATTTAGTAAACATATTCGAAACAATCGACATCTCTCCATCCTAGACAACAACAGTAATTCAAAATTAGTACTACAATGGTACACAAGTTAGTACAATTTAGTAATTTTCGTACAATTACATTACACATTTCCAAAACCACATCTATATTTTAATTCCAGATACCAAAAGAGACCTCAATATAAAATTTCGGGATTGTAGTTCTATCCCTTCACTCAATACAAAACTCAGTGTCACTTAGCACTTTTCGTACAATTATTGCACACATTTCCGAAACTACCACCTTTTCTCGATTCCAGATACCAACAGAGACCTCAACAAAAAATTTGAGGACTTAAGCGCTATTCCTTTGCCCAATACCCAAATTTAGTACCACTTAGTAATTTTAATAAAAAAATATAGTACTTTTCAAACAATTATAGTACACATTTCCAAAACCACCTTCATAGCTCAATACTAAATACCAAAAGAGTCCTCAAGGTCGAATTTCGGAATTCCAGATCAATCCCTTCACCCAATACCCAATTTAGTACCACTAAGTACTTTTCGTACAATTATATTACACATTTCCAAAAACCCCCCTTCATGTTTCTACGTCAAGTACCAACAGTATTATCTCTATCTCTTGAACCAAGACAAAATTTAGTACCATTTAGTACTTTTCGTACAATCATGATAGACACTTTCAAAACCACCTCCATGTCTGAATTTTAAGTGCCAACAGAGATCTTAACAACAAATTTGAGCATTCTACCCTAATGATTTCACCCAATACCAAATTTAGTACCATTTAGTACTTTTCGAACAATTATGGTACATATTTTCAAAACCACCTCCACATCTTAATCAAAGACACCAACAGTAACATCCATATCAAATTTCAGAATTCTAACTCTATTCCTTAATCCAATACCAAATTTAGTACTCTTTAGTATTTTTCGTAGAAAAATAGAGGGAGCAGTTCGAAACCACTGCCAAATCTCAAAAGCAGATGCCATCAGTAATCTGAATAAAAAATTTCTGAAAAGTATCTCTTTCCCTTCACCCTACACCAAGCATAATAAAATTTAGTACTTGTCGTACATTTATACTACACATTTCCAAAACTACCTCCATATCACAATTTCAGATACCAACAGAGACCTCGGCAGCAAATTGTAGGATTCCAGCGCAATGTCTTCACCCGATACCGAAATTAATATCATTTAGAACTTTTCGTACAAATATAGGATGAAATTCCAAACCACTGCCAAATCTCAAACAAGGATACCATCAGTAATCTAGATATAAAATTTTAGAATTGTATCTCTATCCCTTCATCCAGCATTCCGTACTTTTCGTACAATTATTGTACACATTTCCGAAGCCACCGCCATATGTCAAGGCTCCACATGAACAGCGACACTAATACCAAATTTCACATTCCAAGCACTGTCTATTCACCCAATCCCAAATATAGTACTATTTGGTACTTTTTATGCACTTGTAGTACACATTTGCAAAACTATCTCTTTATCAAAATCCAACTACCAAAAGGGGCTTCAATGCAAGATTTCAATATTCCAGCCTTATCCGTTCACCCTAAATAAAAATCTTCAAAATTTAGTACCATTTAGTACAGTACCAAAACTTAGTACACATTTGCAAACCCACGGACCGTCATATATCGAATATTCCTTTCAACCATATTTCTTCTCCATATACTTCTCATACAAATGATATCATTTTAGTAGTTTAGTAACATTTTAGAAAGTTTAGTACGAACCATTTAGTACACATAAGTACGAATTTCCAAAGCTTCCTACATACCCGAATCTTACACATTCACAGGTTATCATCACACAATTGTTAACTGGCCCAAATACAAATTGTACTTTATTTAGTACATTTTAGTACATATATAGGTACACATTTCCAAAACTACCAACATATCGCAATCCTCCACTCCGACAGTAGTCTTATTTCTAATTTTCGGAATATCAGCTCAATTTGTTCACCTAAATCCAAATTGTATCAAATTTAGTACTATTTAGTACACATATTAGTACGATTTTCCAAAAATTACCTACATTCCTCAGCTCAAGAATGCAATAGAAATCTTATTTGTACATTTTAGAATTTCTGTTCATCCACACCGAAATCGTACAAAATTTAGTACCATTTACTATTTTTCGTGCACATAAGTACAAATTTCGAAAACTTAATCCCAATATCCCAATCCTATACAACGCCATTATTTCAGGATACCAGCTCTATGGTTCATCCAAATCCAAAGTGTACCAAATTTAGTACCATTTAGTACAAATTTTCAAAACATCCAACATATCCCAATCCTGCACTCCAACGGTAATCTTAATTTCAATTCTCAGGATTCCAGCTCAATTGGTTCACCTAAATCCAAATTGTATTAAATTTAGTACGTTTTAGTACATATAAGTACAAATTTACAGAACTACCTACATCATAGAGTCCAATAGAAATCTTATTTCAAAATTTCAGGATTCCAAATCTAAAGGTGCGCCCAAATCGAAATTGTACCAAATTAAGTACCGTTTAGTACTTTTCCAAAAATACCTCCTCACCTCACTCCAACAGTAATCATAATTTCAATTCTCAGGATTCCAGCTCCATAGGTTCACATAAATCTAAATTGTACCAAATTTAGTACATTTTAGTACAAATTTACAAAACTACCTACATCATACAGTCCAATAGAAATTTTAAATTTCAGGATTCCAACTCTGCCGGTTAACCCAAACCGAAATTATACCAAATTTAGTACCGTTTAGTACTTTTCCAAAAATCTCTTCTCACATCGACTCTACTTCTCAACCTTAATTTCCATTCCAAATTTTAAGTTTTTAGCTCTAAACGTTTACATGATACGAAATGGTAACAAATGTAGTACATGTTAGTACTTTTCGTACACTTACAGTACGAATTTCCCTTTGGTACATCAGTGACCCTCAATCTAAATTTCAGAATTCTAGTTCATATACAAAGTATTAAATGTTCCCTTTGGTAATGTACTCTTTAGTAAGAATTTCCAAAATCCAAGCCTTATTACATGCCTACGTAGCCGAATTCCCATTCCATTCGTCCAACACAAAGTATTAAATTTTTGTACATTTTAATACTTTTCATATCTTTTAGTACGGATTTCCAAAAACCCAGCCATATCACACGCCTACGCACCAAATTGACTCTCGTGCAAAATTTCGAGATTCTAGTTTCAGCTCTTCGTCTGGGCATTGATTCTCCGCCAATCAGTCAGTCAGTTATTATACTACTCTCATATTTATAGATTGCCAACTGGACATCCCACCCACTAGTTTGAAATACCACGCCCATGTTTCCAAATCCACATATGCTAGAACTTTGTTTCTTTTGTCCTTTTCCTTCTACATTTCTCCACTTGCTGCTGCAGCAAATACTTCTACTGAATATAGCTGTCTCCCAGCAATTTGTTATCGATGCCAAAGATATTGGCATAACCACTTGCAAAGTGTTGCACGTCCCATTACATTTTTGGCTAACACAATAAAATCTCTTCAAAAGATATCATTGGCTTTTGGGGATACGTGTTGCATACCGCTTTCGTTTTCCCGGCAAATAAAAATAATGGCCAAAATTCCAAGCATGGTTATGGAATATAAATCAAGTTGGGATCTATAAGGATTTAAAATTTGGAATTGAAATGATTTGTAAGAAATGTATTTTTACAAGGGATTTTGAAAAAGAAATTTAAGGGAAAACTCAATGAATTCTTGTTTTGAGTTGAGTTTTTTCTTTGGAGCTTTTTTAACGTTTGATTGAATTTGGGATGCATATTCCAGTAACGTAACGAAAGGTACCAATTGGAATTACCAAAATAATTTCGATTTCGAAGGAAAAACACTGGGCACATTTTTTTTTATTTTGGATGTTTGCAGGAAAATTTAGTATATTAGGAAGGAGAAGCTTAAATTGGAAGATATTTGTGTTTTGAAAGTTTACATTTCAAAGTAAATTAATTAGAAGAAGCATGTTACACCCTTTCCCAAAATTTTTAAATTTTCGAATTAAGTTTCTTCCAAAAGAGGGAATTTTAGACATATTGTGTCTTCGGCAATATTACTGATAGCAATACAAGAATTTTTTTGTGGTCAAAAATAATAATCCTCAAGCGTGTCAAACAATTGGAAGTCTACATCTTACCTACACTCCAGAAATTAATTAATATTAACAAGAAAAAAAAGCAGGATGGTCAGCCCGGACGAACTCCAACATTTGGAACAAATTTGAAAATGTTCAAAAAAAAAAAGATAAAATCCGTTAAAAATTCTGTTAAAATCTTAAAAATACCGAATATAGGAGTAATATTATATTACGACGTGGACCTGCATAGGCAATTTTTGTCATAAGCCTTTACAATACTCAAATACGAAAATTGAAAAGAAATCCGGTAAAAAATGTAGCTAAAATAAACCGAATATATTAAGGTATTGTTATATCGGGGCTATACGAAGACCTGGACTTGCATTGACAATTTTCTGTCACAGGCTGTAGTACCTTTTAGGAACATCAAAAACGAAATTTCAAACAATTTCGGTGAATATTGTACCTAAAATCATCAAAATTGCGAATATAGGGAGGTACGGATAAATGAGGCCTTCAAGAAGACTTGAACCTGCATGGACAAATTTCTGTCAGTTTTCATTATGAACTCTAAATTCGAAATTTGAAACAATTCCGGTGAATGATGTCGCTATAAAGCATCAAAATGCAGAATATTAGGAGGGACCGTTATATGCAGGCTATATGAAGACGTGGGCATGAACATGCAATTTTTTTGTCATAATTCTTAACACAAATTACGAATTCTAAATACATCATTTTTAACAACTCCGGTGAATAATGTCCCTAAAATCATCAAAATGTCGAATATAGGGAGGTACCATTGTATGTGGGCTATACGATATCGTGGACTTATATAGACAGTACTCTTCCAGGGGATCAAGTACTCAGAAGGAACTCCTTTGTGGATTTTCAGACAATTTCATTAAAAAATTTCGCTTCAATCATCAAAATTCCGGCCATTGGGGGTACCGTTATATGGGGGCTATACGATATCGTGGGTCGATAAAGCTTATCTCCGAACTTAACCTGCCTGCAGACAAAAGACTGATCTGTGCAAAATTTTAGCTTCCTATCTTTATTTGTTTTGACTCTAGCGTGATTACAGCAGACAGACAGACGGACGGACGGACCGATAGACGGTCGGACAGGTCTAAATCGTCTTAGAATTTTACGCTGATCATAAATATATATACTTTGTTAGGTCTAAAATTATTATTTCGATGAGTTACAAACGGAATTACGAACTTACTATATCCTCCAAACTATGTATGGAGAAGGGTATAAAATAAGACACTTGTATCATTTGCTTGGAAAGTTTACATTGCAAAGTATCCAAAAAAAAAGGGGGAGGGTGTAAGTTTCAATCTTTTCTACATTTTTTTTAATATTTGGATATACGGAAACAGGACATTTTAGGTATGTAGTATCATCGGCAATGTTACTGATAACTATGCGAGGATTATTTTGTTTAAAAACTTTCCAGCGAGTCCCCAACGGAACTATTTTGCCCTTTTTTTAAATATGGCTAAAAACACCGTTTAAACGATCGTAGCAAGTTAAAATATTCAGTCATAAAATTCGACTATTAATATTAAAAATACATTTTAGGTTTAAAACCTACTTCGTGTGAGTTGATGCTCAATTCTCCTACAGAACATAATTTTACAGGGATCATGTCAAGGACAAAAATATTCTTCATCAAATTTCAGTATAAGTCACCAAAGAAAAGAAATCTCTATTTCAATCAAATATCAAGAAAATATTTCCATCAATAATGCCAAAATTGCGAAAATATTTTCTACGTTTTTGATTAATTTTTCCCCTGCCTTTTTTGAGTTAAGTGGTTTGAAGCCTTAATAATATAAATATATAGACATATAGATGGCGCTAACATTATAGTGTGGTTCGTATTCTTGCTAATATTGACATTCTGACTTATAGATGGCGCTTTTGAAGAATTGATGGGGGTGAGTAGGGTAAGTATGGCGTATCATAAACAAGAGGAACCGTTCTGGGATTTACGCTCTGATTATGTTCTTTTTTAACAAATTAATATTTATACCCTACAACACTATGTGTTGGGTGTATTATAACTTTGATTGGGCCAAAAATTATGTAACACCTCGAAATATTGGTTTCCCACATAGGAAAGTATATATGGATCTTCATATCTCGCCGAGCTGAGTCGATCTAGCTATGTATGTTCCTCCGTCCGTCTGTCCATGTTAATTTGTAATCAAGCTACAAGTCGCCCGATCCTCACGAAATTGAAAATTGAGGTGGGGTTAGGATCAGAATAGAACCCTATTGCTTTTGGAGATGATCGCATAATTTTTAGGGATTGAAATGGACCAAAAACAGAAAAATTTCCTGATTTTGCAGTTGCTCTATAGGCCACAATTATGAACAAATCGACGGGGAAATTTACATGGAGTTAGAGTTTAGGACTGGGCAGAAGCCTACTAAATTGCGCCATCGGACGATATATAGCGGGTAAAATAGACCCTAACTTTTCTGTAATCCAAGCCATATCACAAATTGCTTAAAAGATCACTTCTGACCATTAAAGTGATACTGATAGCCAAGAAATCGGATATATAGGTACAATACAGGGTTGCCCATATTAGACGGACACATGAATCTTTGGGCCCATTCCAATCGACGAGGCTTGTCCGCAGGCAACATTCTTTGCGTCAATTGAATTTTGTACGGAAACAAATGAAAATCGATGCGAATAAACCGTTGTAAAGTGGACCGAGCCATGCCCAACTGCTGAGAACGGTGTTTTTGGGATGTTCTTGGGGACCTCTCAACACTGGCCTTGGTCGACTTTTATATGGCCTCTTCGGATTAGAAAGAGCCTTACCAGTCGAAAATTTTTCGTATAAACGCTCAATAGTGTTCTGGAAGGCGCACTTCTCACATTTTTAATGTTTTAAAAGCATGTTGAGTTTTCACAATTGACTTCTTCTGTTGAATGTAAATTTTAGAGCGCTCGCGTGGCGTGTATTGGTTCATGGTAAAAATCTGCTTGGACTGACGCTTCAAACGCGGTATGTCAATAAGCGATATGACATCTCTGTCAAAAGTTATGGCGTTGCCAGATGGGTCCGTCGAATATGGGCAATCCTGTAGTGTGGTTCGTATTCTTGCTAATATTGGCATTTTGACTTCTAGATGGCGCTTATGATGAAACATGTAGGGTGAGTAGGCTAAGTGTGGCGTATCATAAACAAGAGGAACGGTTCCGGGATTTACGCTCTGATTATGTTTTTTTTTTTTTTTTTTTTGGAAAATATTAATATTTGTCCATAGAATTTGTTGTGCCATCAAGAAGTGCTTTTTATGTTGATTATTCTTCAAATTCGTCTCCCCTGTTCATATCATTTCACCCCCATGGTAATCTCCACTTAGTAACGACTAAATATCGATTTTACACTCCCCAGCTATCCTATCGCTTGTATTTGATATTTTGTGCCAATTATGTTTGGACACACAATTTTAGTTCTCATCCTTGTGGCCTTGATCTTCGTTAAGCCCAAAATTTTTGTTCGACATGTCCCGATAAAAGCAAACATGTCATTAGGCAAAAATTAGACACTTTTCAGCTGCAAAAAAATGTCTCATTATCCGCATAGCCGCAGCAACATCGGGCTGACATCAGTTCCATAATCATATGAATGTCATCAACAGCAACAACATGCCTCTCGCCCACATTCCTGCCCAAAGCAGCCAAAAGCAAAAATTTCAACGACGAAATCCTTTTACACTCTCTCTCTTTGTCTCTGCCTTGAGTTTGGTCCAGTTCATGACCCGCCATAAGCCATTGTTTTTGGAAAATTTCACTGAAAACCGCATGTTTTTCCAACACCATAAGACATGCCATACACACGCACACACACTACATCACCAGCACATTAGAATCTATCTACCTCCGACTCGAATGTGTGAATTTGCATTTTAGGGTATTTAGGCCAAAATATGCTTTTCCACTTTAGAATGCAAATGTGAATTGTGGAAAGAGAAGGACTGCTGGCAGTTATCAAGTGGGTGGGCGATTGGAAACCGTTTTCGAAATCTCTTTGGGGTTTTGGGAAGGGTCAGCTATTTCGAACGATTCACAAAATAAAACAGGAGAACTAGGTCAGTTAAAAACCATTATACCAGCCTGAAGAGATCTATTAGACAATTAACCGTGTCATGAACTAAAGTTTTTTGATTGAATCGACCACGCAGACAGCATTTTCTTACTTGCTATATTGCTGAAACACCTTCCCGAAACACCCCTAAAAATATATGAAGGAAAATATCGCAAATTATGTTCGTCCTTAATAAAGGAAACTACTATCCAAGTTTTTTTATTTCTGTAAAATAAAATAATAAAAAATTACCCTCCCATCCTTTTTCGCATGTGCCATCCACTTAACAATACCCCAGAGAACGCCACCATAAGTTGACAGCCAATGGACAATGTGGAAAAGTACGCACATATATATTTACCAATAAAAACTGACATTAAAGAGCATATATCTGCTCCGAAATCATATTATAGGTTAAACATTATCTTCCTTTTTACAATACCTTTCATATTACTTTTTCGACATCTACCTCCCGGCTCTACTAATTTTCGTATTTTTTGGCAGTTGGAAAAAATAAAACAGAAAAAAATCAGCTACCGGAAAATAAAGAGACTGGCAACGAAATTGAATTACAGTTTACGTGACAATGCAATTTAAATGTTAAACAGGATGTGAAACTGAACGGAGAAGATATCAACAATGCACTGATGCTACGAAGATTGAGTGAGAGAGAGAGAGAGAGAGTGGAAATGGATAAATTTCGACGAAATAATTTAATTCCCTTCCAAAAACGAGTCCATAATGAGCACTCAATTTTTAATGTGAGTTTTATTTTTGGGGATGTCCTTATGGGACTTTAATTTTTAATGGCTAGCAAATGACAGGCAAGGATAAAGCCTTACAATTTTGATTAATTGACAGAATTAGGACATTCTCAAGGTAGTTGATGTGCAACCTTTTTATGTGAGACACTTTTGAGGAAATAATATGAAATAGTTGTTTTTATACCCTACAACACTATGTGTTGGGGTTATTATAAGTTTGATTGGGCCAAAAATTATGTAACACCTCGAAATATTGGTTTCCCACATAGGAAAGTATATATGGATCTTCCTATCTCGCTGAGCTGAGTCGATTTAGCTATGTATGTCCGTCTGTCCATGTTAATTTGTAATCACTCTACAGGTCGCAATTATGACCCGATCATGAAATTTAAAATGGAGGTGGGGTTAAGGTCAGAATAGAACCCTATTTATTTTGGAGATGATCGCATAATATTTAGGGGTTGAAATGGACCAAAAACTGAAAAATTTCCTGATTTTGCAGTTGCTCTAAAGGACGCAATTATGGACCATTCGACGCGAAAATTTACATGGAGATTGGGCAGAAACCTACCAATTTGGGCGGATAATAATTAGCGGCTAAAATAGACCCTCACTTTTTTGTAAGAAAATAGAAAAATTTCCACTAAACCGCTAATATTTTTAATCCCAGCCAAATCACAAATACATTAAAAGATCACATCTGACCACTACAGTGATGCTAAAAGCCAAGAATTCGGATATATACAAAATAGGTACAGTATATATGTAAAAGAATTGATCTTACTTATTCTTCTAAAAAATCAAGAATCGCTGGGCCGATTTTCACAATTCCCATCAATTCGGAATGGTCTCTTGCTAGACAAGTACAAAATCTAAGAAAATCGCGGAAAATGTACCAATAAAAAAGTGAATATCTTTTGTTTTATTTTTTTTTTCAATTTTTGTCATATTTTTTATCGCATGCGATTTTTTCAATTTGACTTACATTTTTGAATTGTAAATTATCTATACTGTTAACACCCACCCACCCCCCCCCACACTGCGTTTTGAGGGTGTTATATGCATGTCGCAATTATCGTCCGATCCTCACGAAATTTTGCATGAGGGTAGTGTTATGGTCACAATTAAAGCCTATTGTTCTTAAGATGTACATAAAGGGGTTCAAATGGACTAAAAAAACTTAAATATTTCTAATTTTGTAGTCGCTCTATAGGCCACAATTGAAAACCAATCGACACGGAATTTCGCATCAGAAGAGAGTTAAAAACAGGGAAGAAGTCTAGCATTTTTGATGACCATTGGATTATAGTAAGCTGTAAAATGGACCTCAATTTTCATGTGAAATTTTTTTGAATACTTAAACACTACGGAGTGCCTAAATATATGGGCAAATTCTCTGGGTCAAAAACGTAAGGGTTAGAGGCTACCCTCTCAGGCTCTTTGACATTATTTCAAAAACGAAATCTTTTAAAATGGATTTGGATATAAAAGGGACTTTGAACATATTGTAGTGCTGTAGGGTATCACATGGTCGGCCCCGCACTACTATAGCCTTTGCTTACTTGTTATTTATGTTAATAAAATAATTTTAAAATTTTCGTTTTTAATGTAAATTGAGGATCTCAGTTGTTTAAATAAATAATGACATATTTTACTAAAATTACTATCGTTAACTGGAAAATGATATATCTCCCTCGAAAAGGAATCTTTTTCTAAAATAAAAAAGGTCCAAATTTGGTATAACTTCTATTTTTACTTGGCTTTTGTAGATTATAGCCTCCTTTTGTTGTTCTTTTGGGAAATTGACAACATAGACCTCTCAAAACGATACCGCTCAGATTGATTTTTACATGACAATCCGAGATGTCAATTTAATCGAAAAAGTCCTCCAAAAAATTAAATGAAACTCCAGTTTTGGTTATTTACAATTCCTATTATTTGAACATTTTCTTCTTACCAATTTTTTAGTAGCCCGGTGTGGTGGGTGGGGGTAGTTCAAAGATTAGTTTCGATATGTTTTTCGACATACAACTTTCTATCGTCTCCTTTCGCCATGAATGACTCAATGAAATTTATAGCAAATTCCCAAATTTACATTTGCTTTTATCTCTGCTACTAATTTTATATTTTATTTTATACTAAAACTAAGTAAAAAATATATATATAAACATTTTTATAGCCTACCATTAGGCATATAAACATAAAAATCTCAATGCCCAATAGTTTGGTGTGGGTTGAAAATATCCATTTGTGCTAATACATTTTTTATGATTTTTCCTGTTGCAACTTTTCTTCAAATATACAGCCTTTTACAAATGTATTTTCAATAAAGAAAATGCATAACGTTGGCTAGCATACCATTAAGATTTAAAAATAATAAATTATTGTTGCATATGTTGTGGGGGATAAGATAAGAAAGGGACGGAGTTGAATCTAGTTGCATTTTTTCGATAAGAAAATATTACTTTTAAGATTTGTTGCATAGCTTAGGGCGATTTAAAATAAATAACGCATATATAATAAAAAATTATATTTGAGTGCAATAAAGAACTGGTTTGAGAAAGAAAAAATTGTAATGGGTAATTGAAAATGGATGTAAATATCTCACCATCCTTGTTGTTTATTGCAAAAATGAATTTTTATATTTTTTTGGCATGGAAAAATTCTCAGTTAATTTTTTTTTTTTTTGTATTTTTTCGATCCCTTTTCTTATTATTTGAAATTATTGGAGGGTCAAACTCGTGGTAAATTTTGGTTGTAGATCTACTTCTCAGTGATGCCAATCAAAATCCCTAGGTCACATTTTCCGAGTGAAAAGTGGATTTTTAAAAGAATATTTACAAAGAGGTCTCCTAAAGCCTAAAAAAAAGCACTCCTCAGACCTCGAAATGTGGATTTTTGAAAGAAGATATTTGGGAGGATTCCTCAGGATTTGAAACGTGGATTTAAAAAATATATATATTTTCAGAGAATCATGAAAAATAAAAATAAATATATTTTCAGAGAATCTTGAGACCACCTCTGGCCTTGAAACGTGGATTAAAAAAATATAAAAATATAATCTACGAAACATTGATTTTTAATAGATTTTTTTTAGAGAAGTCTGAGATCTTGAAACACGGATTTAAATAAAGAAATCCGAGAAGCCTGAAACGTGGATTTTTAAAAGAATATTCCTAGAGAAGGTTCGTCAATCTACGAAACATTGATTTTTAAAAGTATTTTTTTAGGGAAGCCTGAGATCTTGAAACGTGGATATAAAAAATTTGGAGGAGCCTAAAAACGCGTATTTTTAAAAGAAAAAGGCTCCTCAATCTAGGAAACTTTGATTTTTAAAATAATAAGTTTTTTCAAAGAATCCCAATATCTTGAAAAGTAGGTTAAAAAATAGAGAAGCTTTAGATCTTCAAACGAGGATTAAAAAAAAAAAACAGAGAAGTCTTCGAATCGTGAATTTTTAAAAGAATATTTTCAGAAAATCTTGAAGCCACTTCAGGCATTGAAACGTGAATTTAAAAAAAAATATATATATTTTTTTTTCAAAAGTGAATTTTTAACAGAATATTTTTAGAGAGGGCTCCTCAATCTTCGAAACGAGGATTTTTACAATAATATTTTTAG
Organism: Musca domestica; assembly: GCF_030504385.1. Classification (NCBI taxonomy): domain Eukaryota; kingdom Metazoa; phylum Arthropoda; class Insecta; order Diptera; family Muscidae; genus Musca; species Musca domestica. Next base: position 10,805,537 of record NW_026712250.1, on the reverse strand, counting down.
AAAAGGCTTGTCAGTCTTCATAAAATTAATTTTTAATTTTTTTTTCTTCTGGTTTTTCGTTTGGCTCGAGGTCAGAATTTAAAAAACAGACGAATTTGTTTTTTTTATATATTAATTTATTTGTCCGATATTTCGACTATCTTCGATAGTCATCATCAGGGATTTGAATTGGATTTTAACTCTTCTGTTTTTAAGTTCTCTGATGCAGCTTTTCCATCCTTTCCTTTTTACTCGAATTTTCCAAAAAGGAAAGGATGGAAAAGCTGCAGAAAAGATTTTTCCAGAGAAGCCTGACGCATTGTCAGGCTTTGAAATGTAGATTTTTTTTTTAAATTTTCAATGAAGCTTCCTAAGACATCCAAAATTTGATTTTTTTAGGGAAGCCTTTTAAGGTCTCAAAACGTGAATTTTTAAAAAATATTTTCAAAGAAGCTTCCTCAGACCTCCAAAAGTGGATTTTTAAAAGAATATTTTTTTTAGAGAAGCCCTTTCAGATCTCAAAACGTGGATTTTTAAAATAATTTTAAAATTTTCAGAGTCATCTCAGGCCTCAAATCGTGGAATTTTAGGCCTTGATAGGCCTCAAAGAAGACTGAGATGTTGAAACGAGGATTAAAAAATGTTAGAGAAGGCTGAGGAGAGAGGAATCCTCAATCTTCGATTCGTGGATTATTAAAAGAATTTTTTTAGAGAAGCCTAAGACGTTGATTTCTTAAAAAATAATTTCAAAGAAGCATCCTCTGACCTTCAAAAGTAGATTTTTGAAATAATATTTTTTAAAGAAGCCTCCTCTGACCTTCAAAAGTGGATTTTTGAAAGAATATTTTTTAAAGAATCCTCCTCTGACCTTCAAAGGTAGATTTTTGAAAGAATATTTTTAAAGAAGCCTCCACAGGCCTCGAAACGAGGATTTATAAGAGTATATTGTCAGAAAAGCCATCTCAGGCCTTAAATCGTAGAATTTTAGGCCTTGATAAGTTCTTTTTTAAAGAATATTTTCAGAAAAATCTGAGGCTTCGATAAGATCTCGAAAAGTTGATTTTTAATATAATATTTTCCGAAAACTTTGAGCCTCGATAAGGTTTCCAAAAGGTCAATAGGAAGTATTTACTCATGAATCCCCAAAAATTCTATCAAGTTTATATTTAGAATTTTTCTAAAATTTATAGCATACATTAAGGAGAATTTATTGAACCGACGTAATAAAAATTTCTGTGTCCAAAATCTGTTTTTTAACAACCTCGACAAATTTCAATTTGTTCCTTAAATCACGTTCCTTGGTTCCAACAAAAGTTTGTAAATCATCCAGCAAATATCACTTCGAAACAGGAACAAAACGATAAGAGTATCATTTGCAAAAGCATACCCTGGGGCGTGGATATTGCCAAGTCATAAACATATCTATTGCATGCTTGCCTTTCATTGTTTCTCACACCGAGAGGGAAATAACGATCCAAATGTCATCTGGCATTTTGTGGCAAGAGCTGGCAAGGGGGTCACGCCAAGGTTGACAATACGCTTAACCTTTTGTTGTATGTAAAATATGTTTCGGACATTTTTATCGCTCTGTCTCTCTCACTCCATCTCTTTTGTGTTACGGTGGAAATATGGCATTGCATACTTTTAGGGGCATTCATTAAAACTTAACAAAACGTGACCTAACTTTTGGCGTACGTACATTGAGGTACAGGGTCATGACTGTCTATAATGATATTTAATATAACAGTTTGGTGGTCTATATTCGAAGTTACCTGGTCTTCTGTGAAAGAATTGTAATTATATAAATATGTTATGGCAGGATATCATGACAGGATAAGCTCCTTTGTTATCTACTCTATTATGCTGCTCCTCTCTTTTTGTGAGCTAATATTTTTTTTGAAAACCCCACCTTTCCAAACAATATGCCTTTGTAATAGATCTGCTGCAGTATATTTTTTCCCAATGTCCTTTACACCATTGTTTCGTTCGCATGGAATATTGTCATGACACCGCTATTCTCTGCTGTGTATCCTTTTCTCTTTGCCAGTGCAAACAAAATCCCGCCTTTGTCTTCCATTTGCCAACCGCATTTTTACAAAACAAATGAATGTCGTCGGAATTTGCAGAACATCAGCGACACTAACCTGGTTGGAGGTGGCATATTTTGGCGTTTGTTTAGGTTTTGTTTCCAATTTTTTGGATGGGTATTGTTTTAGTGAGGACTTTGTGAGATAGGATGGAAATGTTGCACCATAAGCTATGTCTGTGATATCACAATGCGTCTAATATTTATTTGAATAAATTCAGATTTTAAAATAAATTTTTCAAAGGCAAGACAATTTAAATAAAGCCTGTAAACCTCTGTAAACGAGAATTTTTGAAAGAATATTTTCGAAGAATTCTGAAGCCTCAATAAGGTCTTGAAACGGGGAGTCTAAATATAATATCTCTAAAGAGGCCTCCTAAAGCCCCGAAACGTGGATTTTTTAAAGAATTTTTTCAGAGAAACCTGAGATCTTGAAACGTGGATTTTTGAAATAATTTTTAGAAAATCTCGAAACGTGTATTCTTAAAAGAATTTTTCCAGAGATGTTATGTGAGAACTCGAAACGTAGATTTTTAAAAGAATATTTTCAGAGAAGTTATCTGAGACCTCGAAACGTGGATTTTTAAAAGAAAAATTTCAGAGAAGCCCCTCAATCTTCGAAACGTGGATTTTTAAAAGAATATTTTCAGAGAAGTCATCTCAGACCTTGAAACGTGGATTTTTAAAAGAATATTTTCAGAGAAGTCATCTGAGACTTCGAAACGTGGATTTTTAAAAGGATTTTTCAGAGAAGTCATCTCAGACTTCGAAACGTGGATTTTTAAAAGAATATTTTCAGAGAAGTCATCTCAGACATCGAAACGTGGATTTTTTAAAGAATATTTTCAGAGAAGTCATCTCAGACCTCGAAACGTGAATTTTTTAAAGAATATTTTCAGAGAAGTCATCTCAGACCTCAAAACGTGGATTTTTAAAAGAAATTTCAGAGAAGTCATCTCAGACCTCGAAACGTGGATTTTTTAAAGTATATATTCAGAGAAGTCATCTCAGACCTCGAAACGTGGATTTTTTAAAGAATATTTTCAGAGAAGTCTTCTTAGACCTCGAAACGAAGATTTTTTAATGAATACTTTCAGAGAAGTCATGTCAGTCCATGAAACTTGGATTTTTAAAAGAATATTTTCAGAGAAGTTATCTAAGACCTCGAAACTTGTATTTTTAAAAGAATATTTCCAAAGAAGTCATCTCAGACCTCGAGACGTGGATTTTTTAAAGAATATTTTTAGAGAGGACTCTTCAGGCCTCGAAACGTAGGTTTTTTAAAGAATATTTTCAGAAAAATCTGAGGCCTTGATATGTTTTAGAAACGTTGATTTTTTAATGAATATATTTAGAGAGGACTCTTCAGGCCTCCAATAGTGGACTTTTTAAAGAACATTTTCAGAAAAATCTGAGGCCTCGATAAGTTTTAGAAACCTGGACTTTTTAAGGAATATTTTTAGGTCTCGAAACGTGGACTTTTTAAAGAATATTTTTAGAGAGAACTCTTCAGGTCTCCAATGGTGGACTTTTTAAAGAATATTTTTAGAGAGGACTCTTCAGGCCTCGAAATGTGGACTTTTTTTAAGAATATTCTTAGAGAAGACTCTTCAGGCCTCGATAAGTTCTAGAAAAAATATTTTTAGAAAAATCTGACGCCTCAATAAGTTCTCGAAACGTATGCTTTTTAGAGTCAGAGACCTTACTAAGCATTCGAAACGTCGATTTTGAAAAGATTTTTTTTTAGAGATGCCTGAGGCCTTAATAAAGTCTCGAAACTTGGATCTTTTAAAAAATATTTTTAGAGATATTTCAGGCCTCTATAAGGTCTCCAAACGTGGATTTTTTAAAGAATATTTTCAGAAAAATTTGAGGCCTCAATAGGTTCTAGAAACGTGGATTTTTAAAAGAAAATTTTCAGAAAAATTTGGATTTTTAAAAGAATATTTTCAGAAAAATCTGACGCATCGATTAGGTCTCTAAACGTGTACTCTTAAAACAATCGGAAAAATCTGAAGGCTCGATAAAGTAAAGTAATTTTTAAAGTAATTTTTTTAGAGATGCCTGAGGCCTAAATTAGTTCTCGAAACTTGGCGCTTTTAAAAAATATTTTCAGAGACCTCACAGGCCTCGATAAGGTCTCAAAACGTGGATTTTTCAAAGATTTCTTTGGAGATGACTGAGGCCTAAATAAGGTCTCGATACTTAGATCTTTTAAAAATTATTTTTAGACACATCTCAGGCCTCTATAAGGTCTCGAAACGTGGATTTTTAAAAGAGTCTTTTTTCATAAATGATTGAAGCTTAGATGAGGTCAAGAAACGTGGATTTTAAAGAATATTTTAAAAGAAGTTTGTAGCCTATATAAGGTCAAGAAATGTGGATTTTTATTTTCAAAGGAAAAAGTTTGTAGCCTATATAAGGTCAAGAAATGTGGATTTTTATTTTCAAAAAAAAAAAAAAAAAAAAAAAAAAAAAAAAATCTCCCAAGGCCTCAGATTTGAAATTTTAAAGATTTTTTTTTTTAATTCTTAGACTTTGATGAGGTTTCGAAACCACTGTAAGTGTGGATATTTCATTAAGTCTTAGGTTTTTAAGGCCCTTCAGGCCTATAAACAAATTCTATGAACATTTTCAGAAGAGTAAAGAAGGTCTCAAAATTGTGGATTGAAAAAATATATCAAAATGGTCTGAGGTGTTTTGGAATAATTTCAGAGAAGCCGGAATCCTTAAAGCATAAATACATTTTTATATAATGATCTGAAATCCTCAGGCCCTAAAACGAAGATTTTAGAAGGATACCTTAGGCTATGAGATGCCTAAAAGGATTCATTTTCAATCCGATAGTTCTATAGTTTCACTATCGGCATGTCTTAGGTCCCATATAAGACCCAAATTGTATTTTCATAATTTATTCGATTCTTGCGTTTCCCAGCGCCCTTTTTAAAATGGTTGACTTTAAAAATATTATTCCCTCAGATTATTGCTTCCCATTTAATATGTTTTACCTTAAAAACATTTTTAATATTTTTCTAAGAAAAAATGATAAAATATCGAATAATACTAAAATATTTTCTTTTAATTTAATATCGAATTTTTATTGATATATGAATAGCTAGCTGACTCAATGGTCCATTTCAAATGTCAATAGAAAATTATTGCCCTTGCATTGAATTCTACTTTCCGTTTTTATTAGATTCTTATAGACAGAAAGACACACCGACACACATACACCTACATGGTACTGCTGTACCATGGAAGATGCGGTCAGCATTATTTTTTAAAAATGGAAACGGTTATGCTTGGTCATATTTCCAGCCACATTCACCACGTCCTTTTTGTTTTGTGTTCTATGTCTGTCTGAATGTAAAACTGAAAAAGTGCATCGATTCGGTGGCTGGTTATCCTTTGCTCTCCGGGCATTCGTGGTCTGGTGGCTACTATAAAATTTTCAAGTTGCTGATGATGATATGTGTGGCATGCCAACTTTAAGGCTGGAAAATATACTTTAAAAAGCAGGGAGAATTTTTTACTCCGTTTATAACAGGTCAGAGTAATGCAATTCCTTCCTCTCTGCCGCCTTTTCTCTTCCTCGGTTATCATGAAAAATGTATGTAGGCAGCATCATATATTTTATTGACTTGCTTTTTGGTCATGTTCCGATAAATTCCGTTTATATTTTCCCTTATGATGGAAACGTGTTTGTTATGTGAGTTCTGTTTTCTAGTGGATTTTTTTTCGAAATATGAAATGCTCTCTCCTGGATTGCAATAAATCTATATGACATACTGATTGTAAGTTTGGATAACATGTTTCATACGTGTATACACGTGAATTTAAGATAATGATGTAAATCCCATTGAAAAAATGAGATCCTGGTTTTAAGGACCTGTATATAGAAAAGAATTTCCCGCTCATATTAAGATAGACAATTTTCCTTAAATTATTTTCCAGCTCAGAAAAAGAAGCCATCATGAGTAAAGTGAATAGGTGCCCAGTTAAAGACGATGTGAAGAGACAATTAAGGAGGATCTTAAAAACTTGAAAAGGACTTGGTGAGTCGATTTGAAGGCTTGAAGAGGAGCCTTTTTAAGTGACATGAAAGAGAGCCTTCACAGGCGACTTCATTAAGGGCCTATAAATGCGACTCAAAGAGGAGTTTTTATAGAGAAGTCTTTAAAGGTGATTTGAAAAGGGACCTGGTTTTGAAGAGGACAACAAAATGAGCTTTTTATACCCTCCACCTAGTATGGAGGGGATATTAAATTTGTCATTCCGTTTGCAACACTTCGAAATATACATTTCAGACCCCACAAAGTATATATATTCTATTCTTGATCAGCATAAAATTCTATGACAATTTAACAATGTCCGTCCGGCTGTCCGTCTGTGGAAATCATTCTAGCATCCGAACGAAATAAAGTAAGTTAATAAAAATTAACTCAAATGTGTATTATGTCTGCAGGACTTTTGGTATTGAAAATGGGCCATGTAGGTTCACATCTTCGTATAGCCCCCATATAACGGTACCTTCCGATATTCGGTATTTTGATGATTTTAGCGACATTATTTACCGGAATTGTTTCAAATTTGTATTTGAAGTTTTCTGTGCAGGCTTATGACCCTATGCAGGTCCACGTCGTCGTATAGACCCTAATATACGGCTACATTCGGTATTTTTAAGATTTTAATAGAATTTTTAATGGATTTTAATTTTTTGAAAATTAAAATCCATTAAAAATTCTGTTAAAATCTTAAGTGTTCAAAGTTCGGCCCTGCCGAACTTGCAGCTTATCGTAATCCTAGTTTATACATCATGTAATATATGAGGCAAATTTTTCACATTTTATATTAAGCAATTTTATTGCATACTTTTAAGGGCGCCTAACGCTGGAATTCTCATTAACATCCAAAACATGGTTATGTAATATGAATACTTAAATTATTTTATTTAATATTTACTATAAATAGTCCCTTTCTAATATAAAAATTGTGGGGAGCGCCTGAAAGTATGCTATAAAAATAATTAAAATAGCAACGAAAATTTTATAATCCATCGCATCTCAAATAACAATATTCTGTTCACTTTGAAAATTGTCCTTTCATTTTTATTCTCTATTGAACACATCCAGCTAAATTGGTGCCTTAAAATCCACCTATCTCCCTTCATCCCTCTTATTTTTTATTTACATATCATCCATCTTTCAAAAGCAACAAAATTAATACCCAGCTGTTAGGGAAACACTTAAAGTGTCAATGTTTGTTTTCACCTGGCAATTTGTTATCCTGTCTCACTGGCACTCTAATGCATCTCTACATGTCTTCCATATTTTCAGGATTTTTTCGATTCTTTTTTGTTTTATTAGATATTTTGCTAGGATTCGAAGGAATTCTTTCCTTAGTATAGGTCATGGTTTAAAGTGTCACCATGTCTAAAGGATATTCTAGGACAATGATTTTTTTTTCTCTGAAATTCATTCGTCTCTTTCAACACATAAATCCTTTTTGGGGTTTTGTAGTTGTATGGATGGCAGGAAAAGGATATAGAGCAGGATATCACAGTTGAGTGACATCTACAAACCCAGGACAAGTTCGATTAAAAGGACATTCAATTTTTTTGTTTTGGTCTTCCTTTCTTGTTTTAGCTACACTGGACTTTAATGGATTTAACTTGTGAATATTGTTTTTTATACCCTACACCACAAGGTGGTCAGGGTATTATGTCTTTGTGCATTTGTTTGTAACAGGCAGAAGGAAACGAGATAGACCCATAGTTCCTTTTGATGATCTGCATAGAATCACATTCTGAGTCGATTTATGCATGTCCGTCCGTCCGTCTGTCCATGTATTTTTGTAAACAAAGTACAGGTCGCATTTATTGCCCGATCCAGATGAAATTTTACACAGATCATTTGTTTGGCCCAAGGACGAACCCTATTGAAATTGGAGATAATCGGTCAAAATTTAGATATAGCTCCCATATATATTTTCGTCCGATTTGCCTTTTATTGTGCACCAAGCGTGTAATATCAGCCCGAATTGTAGGGAATTTTGCATATACACCCAAATTAGGCCTGAAAATAAGTATGCCAAATTTGATCGAAATCGGTTCAGATATAGCTATAGCTCCCATATATATTGTTCATCCGATTTGTTATTTTTGTCCAACGCCGCCGTAATATGCACTCTGCAACAACAATATTTGGGGAAATCGATCAAATACAGCTCAGAAAAACCTTTGCTAAATTTTATCGAGATCGGTTCAGATTTGGATATATCCCATATATAACTTCGTCCGATTTACCTTTTATTGTGCGCCAAACGTCTAATATTTGTCCAAATGGGATGAAATGTGGCGCTTACGACCGAATTGAGTCTAGAAGCTAGTATGTCAAATTTGGTGAAGATCGGCTCAGGTATAGCTATAGCTTCCATATATATACTTCATCCGATTTGTTATATTTGTTACCCACAGCCGTAATATGCACTCCGTAACAACGATATTCAGGAAAATATATCAAATACAGCTCAGAAATATCTTTGCCAAATTTTGTCGAGATCGGTTCCGATTTGCATAAAGCTCCCATATATATCTTTATCCGATTTCAAATTTATTGTGCACCAAATGGGCAATACAAGTCCGAATATAAAAGATACAAATGCTTCGGCATATTGTGTCCTTTGAACTTTAAATTATAATTATAATCATAGAGTGTATGATTGAATTCTCCCATAAAAACTTTTAAATGTTATGTGGAGCTCTACTAAATTAGCAAAGTGGTGTAGGATATTATAAAGTCGGCCCGCCCGACTTTAAGACTTTCTTTACTATTTTTTTTTTTTTTCGTAAATTGATTTCATTCAATCTTTACCTGCAAAAGATGTTTGATGATCTTCAAGCACTGCTGTCTTTCTAGAAAAGAAAGCGGTGAGTACGAAGTAGGTTCCCAAAAATATGCAACAATTTTTTCAATTTTAATGAAATTGCTAAAAAAAATCATAGAACAATTATAAGGTTGTCTCTTCTTCTTAAGATGTTTTTATTGGATCTTTAACACCAGGTGGTGAGTACAACATAAATAGGCTCCCAAAACTATGCTACGATTTGTCTGTTTAACATTCAGGCACTATTGACTTACAGCAACATTAACCAACCTCTAGCAACACGAAAGACTTGACTGTGTGTATTTTACAGACACGAACTTTGTGAGAGTTTTTATCCCTGGCTCTGTTAAATAGAGTCTATATTAGGGCCTGCCAACCACTACCATTACAAAATAAATTTTGGAAATGCGTACAAAAATTGTTTGAAAAGTACCAAGGGGTTTCTAAATTGGGTATTAGGTGAAGGAATCACGAAATTTGAAATTCAGGTCCCTGTAGGTATCTGGTTTTCAGATATGGAGTTGGGTTTGGAAATGAGTAATATAAATGTAGGAAAAGTACTAACTTTGATATTGGGTGAAAGAATGGGGCTGGAATCCTCAAATTTGACATTGAGGTTTCTGTTTGCATCTCGAATTGAGATATGATATAGGTATTGGGTTAATGGATACAGCTGGAATCACGAAATTTGATATTGAGGCCTCTGTTGGTATCTGGGAAGAGATACGGTGATGGTTTTTGAAAATATGTACTATAATTGTACGAAAAGTACTGAATGGTACGAAATTTGAAGGAATATAACTGAAAGCATGAAAATTGATATCGGCGTCTGTTGTTAGAATATGGAGGTGTTTTTGGAAATGTGTGCTAAAATTGTTCGAAAAGTACTGAGGACTTCCATACTGGGTATTAGGTGAGAGAATAGATATAGGTATTAGGTGAGAGAATAGAGATAAATTTGATATTGATGTCTCTGTTGGTATCCGATGTTTAGATATGGAGATGATTCCAGAAATGTGTACTACAATTGTAGGAAAAGTACTAAATTTCGTATTAGGTGAAGAAATAGAGCTGGAATACTAAAATTTGATATATATGTCACTGTCGATGTCCGGGGTAAAATATGGTGGTGGGTTTGGAAATGTGTACGAAAAGTACTAAATATGGTATTGGGAGAACGAATGGAACTTGAGTTCTCAAATTTGATATTGGGGTCTCTATTGGTATTTGGAATTGAGATAGGGATGTGTTTTTGGAAATGTGTACCATAATTGTACGAAAAGTATTAAATTTGGTATTGGGTGAAGGAAAGTGGCTGGAATCCTCACATTTGATATTGGGGTCTCTATTGGTATCTGGGATTAGAATATGGAGTTGGTTTTGGAAATGAGTACTAAAATTGCTCAAAAAGTACTAAATGGTACTAAATTTGGTATTGGGTGAAGGAGTAGAGCCGAAATCCTGAAAATTGATATCGATGTCACTGCTTGTGTCTGTAGTTTCCACAGCAGTTATAAAACTTTCTTAAAGTAGAATGTGATTAAAACCTGACATTTGTCATTCCGTTTGTAATTGATCGATATATATTTTGGACTCCACATTTTCGATCAGCATAAATTTATATGTGGAGTTAGCCGATGTCCGCCTGTCTGAGAAAATTACTCTGGTTTCCGAACGAAATTTATTAAGTGGAAATAATTTCACTCATAAATCCGCAAAATTGTTAGTACTGGAAATGGGCCTATGTAGGGCCACGTTTTGGTATAGAATTAAGATTTTTTTGGGTGTTTTAGTAACAGCTGCAAACCGAACTCACTGTAAATTGGGAGTTTGTTTTCTTAGTGTGTACGATACTTCTCCATATAGGTCCAACTTTCGGCCTAACTGTATCTCCATATATACAGTATTTTGCTGATATGGTTCACACATTTTACAATTTGGTATTTAGAGTTTGTAATGGCTACCACTTCCTATGACAGGAGTTTTCTCAAAATTGGTTTTTGGCACCGTCTTCTATGGTATATAACCGGCTATACATGTCCCAGCCTTCGTATAGCCTCCATATACTTGTACTATTTTATATTAGTTATTTTGGTAATTTTAGCATAATTTTTTTGCAGTGCAATTCTTCGAAATTTGCAAGTTTCTTCCAAATGGTAAAGAATATTAAAAATTCGTCCCGACCGAAGTAAGCTGTATTTTTACTTGTTTTCACATAAAAATTTATATTTTCAAGCCATTTAAATTTTTTTTAGATTATTGCTAAAATTTACCTCAGCAAATTTTTTTTTATAATAATTAACATTTTATAAAAAATATGTTTTTATTATTTTATTTAAATAGCGAATTAAATTACAAATGTAGTTGCAAAATTCCAATAAAACCGCAGTAAAAAAATACAATTCTAAAAAATTTTTTCTTTATTTTTTCTCTTTTCTGTTAATTATTAAAATTTTTTGTTAATTATAAAAATTATTTAATTATTAAAATTTTTCTGAATTACTAAAATTTTTTCTAATATAACCACTTCTATAAAATTTATAAAAAAAAAGATTAATTGCCCATTTTTAAAATAAGGTTTTCTTCTCTCTCATTGCAGCATAGGACGAAAAGCCACAGAAGACATCCTTCATAGCCAAGATCACAACCAAAAGGCAGTCAACAACCTTACTCGTTACGATGTCATGTGAACCTCCTTAAAATGCATATGTTTGACACCATTATGGAGTCTAATATAGTCAACGGATTAGCGCCCGTTCTCTGTAAAGTCATCATTCACGAATTTGGGACCTTCATGATGTTGGACGCCATTTTCAGAGGAATCCAAGAGATGGACGTTTCTTTTTGATTTGTATGCCACCAACATCGATGAGGACTGTGAAATTGAGACAAATGTGTCCTTGGCAGATATGGTGGTTTAACAAGATCAGAAAGGCATTTTGTGAACTTCTTTCACCTTTCCACTTCGTGGATAATGATCAGCGGAGAAGTTGAATCTGGAAATAAATGAAGAAAAAATAATTAAAATTTTATAATAATTTTTTAAGTATATTTTCTTAAGAAATATATAAAAACTAATAGGAAATCCAGACATATATAAAAGATATTCGTATTAGATACACAATTTATAAAAGAAAATTTCTGAATAACCACTTTTCTAAGTAACAAATCTATAACAAATTGAAAACAATTTTTGGTACTCTCCCTCTCTTATTTTGTATTCCATTCACCCCGCGCCTAAAAGTATGCAACATACAACTATTATTTGTAGTTTTTTATTCATTTTAACTCCGATAGATTTTTACAAATACTTCCGTAAAAAATATTTAAGCGGAAATGTTGAAAACATACACCCAAACACACTCACACTCAATGGACCACAATAACACCAGACACACATACTCACTAACACATTCACATATATTGTCATATAATTTTATTGATTATAGGTTAGAATAAAATGTATTCCATTCAATGTTCTATTGTGGGGTTATGGGTTAACTCCAAAATTTCGCAATTTGAAATGAAACTATTTCATAACGATAGTAAAACTACCGATACAATTGAGTGTCCCTGGCATAAAATAATAATATTTATGACTTATTCAGGAGAATTCACATCCTTTGTCGTGCATTTGCATCAATGGGACCATTATCTATTGCTTGAATTCCCAATATCCAAAGCAATTTCCAATTGGAGGACTGGGCATAGAAACGAAAAAAGCAATTATGTGTCGAAATCGTTATCGTCAGGAGCATCGATGGTAGTGGCAAGTAGGCTGCTGCCAGCACACTTGTGGGAAATGATGTTATGATAAATGAAATGAGAAGGATGGAATTGAATCCAGTTTGGCCATCATCAGTCAGTCAGTCAGTCCATCAATGTTAGATGGGAGGTGCAGAGCTGAATGAGTGCTGCACAAAATTATCTGAGACTATTAAACATAGATGGGAAAATTGTATTTGTTTTGGCATCACAGAGGCAATCGAATTTTAATTTTGCGATAAACGAGAGAAAGGGGCAAATTAAGAAATTTTAATGGAGAATAGTAGTTATCGAAATGAAGTTATGGTTGGATTGGTACAATCAAAAATGTTTCTAGAGGAAGACATTTTTTATACACAAAAGCTGTTATCGATAACTTTTAGTTAAAGTTGTTATTTTCTGCACGGAAAAGTTGTTATCGACAACTTTTTTCAATAGAAAAGTTATTATCGATAACTTTTCTATACGGAAAAGTTGTTATCGATAACTTTTCTATACGGAATAGTTATTATCGATAACTTTTCTATACGGAATAGTTATTATCGATAACTTTTCTATCCAGAAAAGTTATTATCGATAACTTTTCTATCCAGAAAAGTTATTATCGATAACTTTTCTATCCAGAAAAGTTATTATCGATAACTTTTCTATGCAGAAAAGTTCTTATCGATAACTTTTCTATGCAGAAAAGTTATTATCGATAACTTTTCTATCCAGAAAAGTTATTATCGATAACTTTTCTAAACGGAAAAGTTTTTATCGATAACTTTTCTAAACGGAAAAGTTATAGTCGATAACTTTTCTAAACGGAAAAGTTATTATCGATGACTTTTCTATACAGAAAAGTTATTATCGATGACTTTTCTATACAGAAAAGTTATTATCGATGACTTTTCTATACAGAAAAGTTATTATCGATGACTTTTCTATACAGAAAAGTTATTATCGATGACTTTTCTATACAGAAAAGTTATTATCGATAACTTTTCTATACAGAAAAGTTATTATCGATGACTTTTCTATACAGAAAAGTTATTATCGATAACTTTTCTATACGGAAAAGTTATTATCGATAGCTTTTCTATACGGAAAAGTTATTATCGATAACTTTTCCATACGAAAAAAGTTATTATCGATAAATTTTCCATACGAAAAAAGTTATTATCGATAACTTTTCCATACGGATAAAGTTATTATCGATAACTTTTCCATACGGATAAAGTTATTATCGATAACTTTTCCATACGGATAAAGTTATTATCGATAACTTTTCCATACGGAAAAAGTTATTATCGATAACTTTTCTATACGGAAAAGTTATTATCGTTAACTTTTCGATGCGGAAAAGTTATTATCGATAACTTTCCAGGCAGAAAAGTTATTATCGATAACCTTTCGAAGGAGAAAAGTTATTACCGATAACTTTTCGATGCAGAAAAGTTATTATCGATAACTTTTCTCTGCCGAAAAAGTTATTATCGATAACTTTTCTATGCGGAAAAGTTATTACCGATAACTTTTCTATGCAGAAATATTATCAATATCTCTTCTATACAGAAAAGTTATTATCGATAACTTATCTATGCAGAAAAGTTATTATCGATAACTTATCTATGCAGAAAAGTTACTCTCGATAACTTTTCTATACAGAAAAGTTATTATCGATAATATTTTTATGCAGAAAAGTTATTATCGATAACTTTTCTATACGGAAAAGTTATTATCGATAACTTTTCTATACGGACAAGTTATTATCGATAACTTTTCTATACGGAAAAGTTGTTATCGATAACTTTTCTATACGGAAAAGTTGTTATCGATAACTTTTCTATACGGAAAAGTTATTATCGATAACTTTTCTATACGGACAATTTGTTGTCGATAACTTTTCTATACGGAAAAGTTATTATCGATAACTTTTCTATACGGAAAAGTTATTATCGATAACTTTTCTATACGGAAAAGTTATTATCGATAACTTTTCTATACGGAAAAGTTGTTATCGATAACTTTTCTATATGGAAAAGTTGTTATCGATAACTTTTCTGTACGGAAAAGTTGTTATCGATAACTTTTCTATACGGAAAAGTTATTATCGATAACTTTTCTATACGGAAAAGTTATTATCGATAACTTCTCTCTACAGAAAAGTTGTTATCGATAACTTTACTATGCAGAAAATGTGTTATCGATAACTTTACTATGCAGAAAAGTTGTTATCGATAACTTTACTATGCAGAAAAGTTGTTATCGATAACTTTACTATGCAGAAAAGTTGTTATCGATAACTTTACTATGCAGAAAAGTTGTTATCGATAACTTTTCTTTGCAAAACAGTTATTATCGATAAATTTTCTATGCAGAAAAATTGTTATCGATAACTTTTCTACGCAGAAAATTGTTATCGATAACTCTTCTATAGAAAACAGTTGTTATTGACCACTTTTTTTCTTTTTTCAAAGCTTATTTATTCTACCCCCGCATATTTTGATTGCAAAACTTCGCAATGAAAATAACTTGCCATATGAAACATAACTAATTTTCTGTTTTGTGTGTGAATGACTTTGACTATCCGTCCATGCGTAAAGTGCAACGCGTGAATGCGTATATATTATGCGAATAGTTTACATTTTTCACAACAGAATGATATGAATAGTCGAGAGTACTTTTTGATAGTTTTTATGGCCACTACAGCTGGCGAACTTGTCTAGTTACCGAGAAGTGGAAGCAACAGAAAAAAAAAAACGAAAAAAAAAAACATTGGAATAAAATAAAGTTCAGTTCAGGAAAGCAACGCATTTCCTGCGAATATGAAAAGTGTAATGGGAGTGTGTAGATGTGTGGGACTTACAAATTGAACTATGTGCATACACGCACATAGCAACACTGGCAGGAAGCTTCACTTTGTTAGATTACAAAACCCACACTTACATACCTTCATACACACGTACATATGTAGGTAGTTTTGATTTGAGTTGAGCTGTCGCTCTCTCTGTGTGTTTGTATTCAATGACTGGCGGTTCCTTTGGTTCGGTCCCTGGTAACATATCCATCCTGCCGTTTGTTTGTCTAAAGTTTATCTTTATAAAGTGGTAGTTTTTTGTTGTTGCTTTTTACAGTTAGTTTATACTGTTGTTTTATTAAGTCAATAGTTGAAGTGTAAAAGTGGCAACACACACAAAGAGAGAGCGAATAGCAACAATTACAACAGTGATTACAATAGCGGCAACAACAACGGTAACCTCTAGCCAATCTCGGAGAGGAAAACATAGCATTTTTGAGCACACACATACGAACCTACACACATACATACATTTCAGAAAGAATGTATTTATTAAAAATTAAAGGAAAATTTAAATAGGAGTATTGTTGTTATATTTTATCGACAAATTTTCTATACAAAAACGTTTTTATCGATAGAAAAAAGTTTTTATCGACAACTTTTCTATAGGAAAAGGTTGTTATCGACAACTTTGCTATAAGAAAAAGTTTTAATCGACAACATTGCTATAAGAAAAGGTACTTATCGACAATTTTTCTATAGAAAAAAGTTGTTATCGATAACTTTTCTATAGAAAACAGTTGTTATCGACAACTTTTCTGTAGAAAACAGTTGTTATCGACAACTTTTTCTATAGAAAAAAGTTGTTATCGACAACTTTTCTATAGAAAATTGTTGTTATCGACAACTTTTCTATAGAAAATTGTTGTTATCAACAACTTTTCTGTAGAAAAAAGTTGTTATCGACAACTTTTCTATAAAAAAAGTTGTTATCGACAACTTTTCTATAGAAAAAAGTTGTTATCGACAACTTTTCTATAGAAAAAAGTTGTTATCGACAACTTTTCTATAGAAAAAAGTTGTTATCGACAACTTTTCTATAGAAAAAAGTTGTTATCGACAACTTTTCTATAGAAAAAAGTTGTTATCGACAACTTTTCTATAGAAAAAAGTTGTTATCGACAACTTTTCTATAGAAAAATGTTGTTATCGACAACTTTTCTATAGAGAAAAGTTGTTATCGACAACTTTTCTATAGAGAAAAGTTGTTATCGACAACTTTTCTATAGAAAAAAGTTGTTATCGACAACTTTTCTATAGAAAAAAGTTGTTATCGACAACTTTTCTATAGAAAAAAGTTGTTATCGACAACTTTTCTATAGAAAAAAGTTGTTATCGACAACTTTTCTATAAAGAAAAGTTGTTATCGACAACTTTAGAAAAAAGTTGTCATCGACAACTTTTCTATAGAAAAAAGTTGTTATCAACAACTTTTCTATAGAAAAAAGTTGTTATCGACAACTTTTCTATAGAAAAAAGTTGTTATCGACAACTTTTCTATGCAAAAAGTTGTTATCGACAACTTTTCTATAGAAAAAAGTTGTTATCGACTTTTCTATAGAAAAAAGTTGTTATCGACAACTTTTCTATAGAAAAAAGTTGTTATCGACAACTTTTCTATGCAAAAAGTTGTTATCGACAACTTTTCTATAGAAAAAAGTTGTTATCGACTTTTCTATACAAAAAAGTTGTTATCGACAACTTTTCTATAGAAAAAAGTTGTTATCGACAACTTTTCTATAGAAAACAGTTGTTATTGACAACTTTTCTATAGGAAAAAAGTTGTCATTTTCTATAAAAAGGGTTGTTATCGACAACTTTTCTATAAACAAAGGTTGTTATCGACAACTTTTCTATAGCAAAAAGTTGTTATCGACAACTTTTCTATACAAAAAAGTTGTTATCAACAACTTTTCTATAGAAAAAAGTTGTTATCGACATTGCTTGTGTTTTCATTTCTCCCTCTGTGCCAATTTATTTTCATTCCCCTTGAGAGAAAATTCAACTGCTCAACAAATTGTTGTGTTGGCTTTGTTAGCTGGTCGGCCCCATTGCTCAACAATCGAATAACACAAAAATCTTGACACGATTCTCTTAAGACTGGGAACTTATTTTTCCATTCATTCAATACTGAATGAAATGTGTACAATATTTTTTATTGTGTGTGGTAAAGGGTGTCTTCTGTGTGAATGATGAAAATTATAAATGACTACAATTTTATTCAAACAAAAATGAGGTATACTACTTCTTGTATCTTTACGCTAAAATTACTTTCCCCGATTTTCACTTATCCACTTAAGTTGTGATGCATAAATCATCACTAGTGGATTGAGGGATTTTTACATTTGCACCCATTCATCATTCGCATATTTATTTACATCTCCTTCTACTGACACACATACCAGCGCCACCACCTAGAAATTGTCCTCCCTCTTTTGAATATTAAAATAGTTTTTTATCCTTTTGAAAAAATAAACACTCTTTTTGCAAATGGGTAAAGTGCTGTGGCTGGGCGAGGTGGGGTGGTGTCAGGATTACTGGAAACCATAATAAAACTTTTTTGTTCGACTACTATTGAGGCCATAATAAACTATCAGACAACCACTTAATGAAAAATGAAAGCCTGCAATAATAACAAGGAGGGCTCTCAACATTTATATAAAGGACATGGTTTCTATAAATCAATAAAAGTCAAACGAACGGCGGCCTTTGATTTGAGCCTTATATATTTCATAATAACAAGTTGTCAACGAGTCTTTCTTTTCAAGCAGTCACATATTTTAATAAATGGCTTTGTTATGTAATAGGGCAATATTTAAAAGGATCTCCTGACGATTTTGCAACAAAAAAAAAAAAAAATAATAATAATAAAAATAATAAATAAATAAGTTGTCGTTTCTATACAGAAAAGTGGTCGATAACAAATTTTCGGTGGAGAAAAATTGTCGATAATAACGTTTATGTGTAGAAAAGTTGTCGATAACAAGTTTTCTGCATAGAAAAGTTGTCGATAACAAGTTTTCTGCATAGAAAAGTTGTCGATAACAAGTTTTCTGCATAGAAAAGTTATCGATAACAAGTTCTCTGCATAGAAAAGTTGTCGAAAACAACTGCTCTCCATAGAAAAGTTGTCGATAAAAACTTCTCTGTCGATAACAACTGCTCTGCATAGAAAAGTTGTCGATAGCAACTTTTCCGTATAGAAAAGTTGTCGATAACAACTTTTCCGTATAGAAAAGTTGTCGATAACAACTTTTTTCTGTATAGAAAAGTTGTCGATAACAACTTTTCTGTATAGAAAAGTCGTCGATAACAACTTTTCTGTATAGAAAAGTTGTCGATAACAACTTTTCTGTATAGAAAAGTTGTCGATAACAACTTTTCTGTATAGAAAAGTTGTCGATAACAACTTTTCTGTATAGAAAAGTTGTCGATAACAACTTTTCTGTATAGAAAAGTTGTCGATAACAACTTTTCCGTATAGAAAAGTTGTCGATAACAACTTTTCCGTATAGAAACGTTGGCGATAACAACTTTTCCGTATAGAAACGTTTTCGATAACAACTTTTTCGTATAGAAACGTTGTCGATAACAACTTTTTCTTATAGAAACGTTGTCGATAACAACTTTTCCGTCTAGAGTTGTCGATAACAACTTTTCCGTCTAGAAAAGTTGTCGATAACAACTTTTCCGTCTAGAAAAGTTGTCGATAACAACTTTTCTGTGGAGTAAAATTGTCGATAACAACATTTCTGTATAGAAAAATTGTCGATAACAACTTTTCCTTATAGAAAAGTTGTCGATAACATCTTTTGTTTATAGAAAAGTTGTTGATAACAACTTTTCTTTATAGAAAAGTTGTTGATAACAATTTTTTAGTTGTCGATAACAACTTTTCTGTTGTCGATAACAACTTTTCTGTTGTCGATAACAACTTTTCTGTATAGAAAAGTTACCGATAGCAATTTTTCCGTATAGAAAAGTTGTCGATAACAACTTTTCTGTATAGAAAATTGTCGATAACAAATTTTCTAAAGTAAATAGTTATCGAGTGGAGCTTTTCGAAGGAAAAATTATATCAATACAAAAACTTTTCTCATTAGAAAACAAATAACCGTTATCGATAAGAATTTGTTGTAAAGAGAGAAGTTAAATAGCGAAGAAAATTTATCGATTAATTGTTTTAAGTGGCCCAGATTTTCATAGATTAATTATCCTAATTACATTTTGATTTTCACTTCACTGACAATAATTGGATACTCTGAATGTGTTCGGCTAAGTGCTAAGGTGTGGTTGAACATGCCTTATCACGAAGGTGTAAATTTCCCATTATTAATTCAATTCCATTAAGAATATCGACAGAGATTAAATATTGAGCATTTCGATAAAATTTCAATTAAAATTTAAATTCTGTTGATTTGGGAATGAAATTAAATGTTTATCTTTTGGATGGCAATTCTCCTCCCCAAAACATTGATTAGCACCTCATTTTGAATATTCAAAATGTCTTTGATTGTTGTTGTGGTTGTAAAGTAAAGATGTTGCTTATCACCTCCTACTCAAATTAAAGTTTACGTAAATTCATTCTATTTCAGATTATTGAATTGAGAACCTGAGAAGGTAATTAATTTTATGGCCAAAGAGGAGATAATTTTTCTGGGAAGAAAACTCGTGAAACAAATTTTGTCTGCCGAAGAAAATTGTCGGATATAGTATTTATGTGAAGACATATTATCGATAACAATTTCGAAATTTCATGATTTTTTTAAAGTAACGACGAAATTTTCTCTGTATTTTAAAGTTGACGACAACATCTGAAAGAGCATCTGCAAGAGTTACAAGAGAGGAAAAAAATGTTCATTCATATTTGAAGGATTGGGGTTCTTTCCCCCCATACATGTAAAATAATTCCACCATTTATTGGATTGCCTGTCATGACAGCAGCAATGGCAACCACCTTCACGACCTCAACCACACACACATACATCGTAAAATGGGGTAAAGTGCCAGCACTCATATGCCATAATAATCTGCTCGAAGGGTTCGATAACAAGTGACAGTAATCAAGTTAATAAAGCTCATGTTGTGGGCGTCGAAAAATATGGGTCGAAGAAAGGCGGGTGGGAAATTGAAGTTATGTCCTGGATTAATTAATGCAATAAAGTCGATAGGTGATTGAGAGGATATCAATAATTGACTACGTCAGAGTGCCTTCAACGCTGAGAAATGGGGGAGGGGGTGGCATGCATCTACTCTGGCTGCAATGTCAATAACCCATGAAACCTATTAACTCTGCGGATTTCGTAACCTCCTGCCTTGTAAGTTTTCAATTTACCTTTTAGGAATTTAAGTTCATCTTTCTATGCTCTCAAGTTGTAACCCAGCTGAGACATATCAGCTCCACAACACATTAATGCTTGCAGTAATGTGCTATGAAATGCAATTATATTCGAGAGTCACGTTGTAATTTATCCTTCGACAGGCACACAGATATTCTCATCGTCCTTGTAAGGAGCAAAAAATAAAAAAGAAAATAAAAATCCTGCGGTTTTCCCCCTCAACAGGAGGATGGGAAGAGAGGAGAACTTTAAACCACTCATCCAACGCATCCACCAGAAAAAGGAACTCAGCCACAGAACGACATTCATTACTAATTGAAGTGAAGTTCTCAAGTGGATCTGCAGGATATGATACCCTTGTAAAGTTAGAATCTTCGAGCTGTTCTACCGACACTTGCATTCCTCCAATGTCTAGGGGGATTTTTTTTCTTTTGCAATTCTTTCTCTCCTCTTCGGTTCTGCTAGCGTAATTTCCTCTTCACCGGCATATCTGCAGCTTGCCAGCTTGTCTCTCATCTTCATGAAGCAAATTACATTTTCTGCTCTCCTCGCCGTGAGGGCCAAAGTAAGCAAGCGAGTGGAAGATATAATTGAATAATCAGTATTTTAATGAAGTTTGCATCATAGTTTCCAAACGGAAAGTTAACTGTCATTTTGGATGAGGTTATAAGGCAACCGCAAGTGGGGAACTAAAAGTTACGATTTACTTTTGTCTAGTTGGGAGGGTTTCATTTTAGATTTACCTTCAAAGTTAGGAATAACTAAAAAATATATTTAAAAAGTAATCGATAACGAATTTTCCGTATAGAAAAGTTGTCGATAACAACTTTTCCGCTTAGAAAAGTTATCGATAATAACTTTTCCGTATAGAAAATTTATCGATAAAAACTTTTCCGTATAGAAAAGTTATCGATAATAACTTTTCCGCATAGAAAAGTTATCGATAATAGCTTTTCCGCAGAGAAAAGTTATCGATAATAAATTTTCTGCCTAGAAAAGTTATCGATAATAAATTTTCTGCCTGGAAGAGTTATCGATAATAACTTTTCTGCATAGAAAAGTTATCGATAGTAACTTTTCTGCTGAGAAAAGTTATCGATAATAACTTTTCTGCATAGAAAAGTTATCGATAATAACTTTTCCGCATAGAAAAGTTATCGATAATAACTTTTCCGCATAGAAAAGTTATCGATAATAACTTTTCCGCATAGAAAAGTTATCGATAACAACTTTTCTTCATAGAAAAGTTATCGATAGTAACTGTTCTGCATAGAAAATTTATTGATAATAAATTTTCTGCCTAGAAAAGTTATCGATAATAACTTTTCGACAAAGAAAAGTTATCGATAATAACATTTCTGCAGAGAAAAGTTATCGATAATAACTTTTCTGCCTAGAAAAGTTGTCGATAATAACTTTTCTGCCTAGAAAAGTTGTCGATAATAACTTTTCTGCCTAGAAAAGTTGTCGATAATAACTTTTCTGACTAGAAAATTTATCGATAACAAAGTTTTTGTATAGAAAAGTTGTCGATAACAACTTTTTCGTGTAGAAAATTTGTCGATGACGACATGTGTAGAAAAAGCTGTCGATAATAACTTTTCTTCATAGAGAAGTTATCGATAGTAACTTTTCCGCATAGAAAAGTTATCGATAGTAACTTTTCCGCATAGAAAAGTTATCGATAGTAACTTTTCCGCATAGAAAAGTTATCGATAGTAACTTTTCCGCAGGGAAAAGTTATTGATAGTAACTTTTCCGCATAGAAAAGTTATCGATAGTAACTTTTCCGCAGGGAAAAGTTATCGATTGTAACTTTTCCGCATGGAAAAATTGTCGATAACATCTCTGCTCATTACAGTTTACCCCTTTCATTTGCCT
This sequence comes from Musca domestica, assembly GCF_030504385.1. NCBI lineage: Eukaryota > Metazoa > Arthropoda > Insecta > Diptera > Muscidae > Musca > Musca domestica. Next base: position 10,782,760 of record NW_026712250.1, on the reverse strand, counting down.
TTCCCCATCCTCATATCCAAAGCCATTAAAACGTCCGCCTGCATTTATAATTTCATTTAAGATTTAATTATGTTAACGTCACATTCAGGCAACTGGAATTTCCAACCCGTTATGACAATATCCGAATGCAGGCAGGCTGGCAAACAGCTTTACGGAACTCCACGGCTGTCTCAGTAATTCAGAGATTGTTGTCAAGCATAAGTCTGCATAAGTTATGTCTGATTAAATATTTCTTCGAAGTCGTTAGGGAGAGTTAGGTAAGTCCTTAAGGAGATAGGGGAGGCAGCTAAGTTTTAGCCGTCTACCTTCAAAAAAATTTAAAACTTAAACTTCGGAGAAACTATTTCTAAAAGGCATGGCGTTTCTGCTGGCTGCCACTACTTTCTCAGGAGAAAATGAAATGAAAAAACCCTTGTCCTTCGTCCCAATAATATTTGTCCTACATCAGGTTGGTCTTTGCAATTTAATTTCAATAAAAAGTCGGCCATAATTAAATTACGCCACAAGAAAAGAAAGAGTCAAAATTCATTTTCCTTAAACTTTTACTCTTTTTTTCCCTCCCCCTCTCTGGCATCAGTTTGCGACAACTTCATTGTCATTTTTGGCGGCCTGGCTTTTTTTCACGCTCTCCTTTTGCTCAGGTCACATGGAAATTTGATTGTTAGTCGTGCGAAACGGTTATGGGGTAAAGGAAAGATTATTAAATTTTCATAGCAAAACTTGATGCACTTTTTTAATGTGGGTCACACAAAACGTTGGGGCTACCTTAAAGCCACTTGTGTCCTCCCTAACCCCCAGCTCGAAAGACACTCATGGCAATTGGAAACGATAACTGACATTTGTGGTGGTCTTGTAAGGCCGGAGGGAATGAGAAAATGTCGAGGAGCAGCATAGCTTTTACTTATGTTGTTATGCATATAATTGTTGCATACTTTAAGGCTTGTTTTGTGTCCCACTTCATGGCATGGAAATTTTGTACTCTCTCGTCACGACAAGAGTAGGTTAAGTGGTTGCAGACATTGGCCTTCTTTTTATTAAAAAAGGGGGTTACTGGTCGAAGGGGTTCTGTTAAATATTTAACGAAGTAAGGCCAGCCGAATGTTTTTCTGGTGATGGAGTTTTCGATAACAGCCTCTGTGTGGGGAAAAGTGGAGTTAATAAATTTTCTCTAACGGAAAATTGCCGATAACAGCGATATGGGTGATGATGAAGCCAAACATCATTTCTTTTTGATTCTCCTTTTTTTAATTTTTGTGTTGCTGAACGGATTAGAGGCTTAAAGCTCATTTGTAATGACACCAAGACTGTCGGAATACTGCGGGACAAGAGGCAGCAGATATTTGGCCGTTGATGATGGCTATGGTAACGGCTAAGTTAAACTAAAGTCTTTGATGCGATGATGATAATGATGAGGATGGTGATGATAGAAGTTTCCAACTTTCAGACTGCGTTGGAGTGTTGAAGACGAGAGGATGCAAGTTGTGGTGATGTCATAGTCGACGCCGTAGCTGTTGTTTCAAAATTTCGTTGATGACAACCTTATCTCCATCCTCTTCAACATTTCAAATTTTCTTCACTGTTTTTGCTGTTGTTGTTTATTTTATTACCATGTTCTGTTGGTCTTCTGTTTACAGCCTCGTCTCCTGCTTTCAATTCATTCATCAAACATTGGCTGTGGCTTGCCCCAGAGCTGTGTTCTTGTGTTTTTTTTTTTTGCCGGTCCTTAGACGGCAACCTCAAAAGTATGGTTGTTAAAACAAATTATTCAAGTGTAAAAAAAAAGTTGAAAAATTACAGCATAGTTTTAGGCGTTTTTATGAACTCAACAGAAACCACACCATTTGCATTTGGGGTTTAACTTTCAAGCGAGACGGACAAAGTTTTTGTCTGTTACAAGGATAATGGCGCACAACAAATTGTTATGGTCTTGAGCGAATTTTAGATGTGGTAATTAATTTTAAATTGGGTTTGTACCACCTCCCGCACCCCCAACCATGACTGGCCCTACCTCGAGGCCATGCTTTTAATTATAGAGGAATATTTTTTCTAATAGATTTTGTTTATAATTCCTACTTTCAGATGGGCTGTCTCAACGGTCATGACCCGCGAAAATTTGATACCTCGCACCAAGCCGAAGCGTGAGGGTGAGGGTGACACATCGGACACGATTGCCGCCTTGATACCCTTTTGGGATATGGCCAATCATCGCGATGGTACCATCACCACTTTCTTCAACATGGAAACACAACAGATGGAGAGTAGCGCCCAGGAGGACTACAAGAAGGGGGAGCAGATCTTTATTTACTATGGCGATCGGACCAACTCGGATTTGATGATTCACAATGGGTGAGTGGAAAAAAAACGATAACAAAGAGAATAGTTTTCGACAACTTTTGTATACGGAAAAATTGTTATCGACAATTTTTCTATTGTTATCGACAATTGTTCTATACAGAAAAATTGTTATCGACAATTTTTCTATACGGAAAAACTGTTATCGACAACTATTCTATACAGAAAAATTGTTATCGATAATTTTCCTATACAGAAAAATTGTTATCGACAATTTTCCTATACAGAAAAATTGTTATCGACAATTTTCCTATACAGAAAAATTGTTATCGACAATTTTCCTATACAGAAAAATTGTTATCGACAATTTTCCTAAACAGAAAAGTTGTTGTCGATAACTTTTCTGTACCGAAAAGTTGTTATCGATAACTTTTCTGTACTGAAAAGTTGTTATCGATAACTTTTCAATACAGAAAAGTTGTTGTCGATAACTTTTCTGTACTGAAAAGTTGTTATCGACAATTATTCTATATAGAAAAGTTGTTATCGACAACTATTCTATATAGAAAAGTTGTTATCGACAACTATTCTATATAGAAAAGTTGTTATCGACAACTATTCTATATAGAAAAGTTGTTATCGACAACTATTCTATATAAAAAAGTTGTTATCGACAACATTTCTATGCAGAAAAATTGTTATCGACAACATTTCTATGCAGAAAAATTGTTATCGACAACATTTCTATGCAGAAAAATTGTTATCGACAACATTTCTATGCAGAAAAATTGTTATCGACAACTTTTCTATAAAGAAAAGTTGTTATCGATAATTTTTCTATACAGAAAAATTGTTATCGATAATTTTTCTATACAGAAAACTTGTTATCGACAATTTTTCTATACAGAAAAATTGTTATCGACAATTTTTCTATACAGAAAAATTGTTATCGACAATTTTTCTATACAGAAAAATTGTTATCGACAATTTTTCTATACAGAAAAATTGTTATCGACAATTTTTCTATACAGAAAAATTGTTATCGACAATTTTTCTATAAGGAAAAGTTGTTATCGACAACTTTTCTATAAGGAAAAGTTGTTATCGACAATTTCTCTACATGGAAAATTTGTTATCGACAATTTTTCTACATGGAAAATTTGTTATCGACAACTTTTCTACAAGGAAAATTTGTTATCGACAACTTTTCTACAAGGAAAATTTGTTATCGACATTTTTTCTACAAGGGAAATTTGTTATCGACAATTTTTCTACAAGGGAAATTTGTTATCGACAATTTTTCTACAAGGAAAATTTGTTATCGACAATTTTTCTACAAGGAAAATTTGTTATCGACAAATTTTCTACAAAGAAAATTTGTTATCGACAAATTTTCTACAAAGAAAATTTGTTATCGACAACTTTTTTATGGAGAAAAGTTGTTATTGCCAACTTTTTTATGGAGAAAAGTTGTTATCGCCAACTTTTCTGGGGAGAAAAGTTGTTATCGCCAACTTTTCTGTGGAGAAAAGTTGTTATCGCCAACTTTTCTGTGGAGAAAAGTTGTTATCGCCAACTTTTCTGTGGAGAAAAGTTGTTATCGACAACTTTTCTGTGGGGAAAAGTTGTTATCGACAACTTTTCAAAACCAGAAAAATTTTTATCGACACCTTTTCTATACAGAAAGATTGTTATCGACAACCTTTCTATACAGAAAAATTGTTATCGACAACCTTTCTATACAGAAAAATTGTTATCGACAACTTTTCTATGCAGAAAAGTTGTTATCGACAACTATTCTATGCAGAAAAGTTGTTTCTATACAGAAAAGTTGTTATCGACAACTTTTCGAAAAACGTGCCCCCAGACACTGGAGGAAGATGAAAAGCAATTAGCCTTGGTTAAGGACCAGCAAGTGGCAATGAGCTCGCGGTCGGCCATGATACTGGAGTATCGTGTGCTGGAGAAACGTATATTGGCGGCGGCCCTCGATTATGCCAAACAAAGGACAAAGGCCTAGATGCGAGAGAGGGAGTGGAAAAGGAATGAACGCACAACGAACGAAAATAACCAAAGTAAAACAAGTCGGAAACAGCTATCAGTTTTGTATGAGGAGGGCGGTGGGCAAATAGTTTGTTGCATCGTAACAAAGTGAAAGTCCTCAAAACCCAGCTTGTCTGTGCGTGCCAGAAACCTACAAAAATTGTTATTTTTTAAGTGTTTTCTTTTTTATTTTGTTTTCTGTGTTCAACATTTGCTTCCTTTTGTCTTGTTTTGGAAGGGGGTCTTTTTAAAGGACCCTGAGAAAATTGTACGACAAGAACCTGGTAAAGTGGCCATAATAACGTATTCAGTTTCAGTTCCAGCTGTGTTTTTCCTTTCTTCTTTTTCTATTTTTTCTCTTTGTTAAAATAATTCTTTATTATTTTATTTCATTTTTTTGGGGATATTATTTATAGTTTTGCCGGAGGGTATTCTGTGTGAATGTTTGGTTGAGACGAAGTTACTTTTCCCTTGCAAAGGACCAAAGGACCTGCGACCACAGTTGTTTTCTTTTTCTTTTTTTTACTTTTTCACTCTTTCGTAGTTCTCCCCCTCCCCCTCAACCTCAATTTCAGGTTTAAAGTTGAAAACTGTTACAGCATTACAGCTCAAAAAGTCAAAACCATTTTGGCTTAGCTTTTGCTTCTCCATTTTCTTATTCTTCTTCTTTTCCTTAAGACCAGAGTTCTTGGCGTCTTCGTTAAGTATTCTTGATGTTTTCATATAATTATGGTATTTCTTATACCATTTGCCGCTCCTTGGCTATAATAACTTATCATTTAAGTTCTACCGTTTCTTTCGGCTCCTTGTGACCAACAATTATCGTAGATTTACAGTTAGAGTTTTGTGTGTTGTTATATTACGTTTTTCTATCTCTTCTCCTCCCTATCCCTTTTGTGTGTTTGTCCTTAACATCCGAATAGTTGTGTTTGTTTTTATTTTCTCATTTGCTAACAAAGATTGTTGTGTTAAATAATAATTATGAGAGAAAGAAATAAAAAAATAACGATATTTTTATTGGAAAATATTTTTGTACTACTAACCCAGGAATAGAAAACCACAAAATTGAATTTTATTTGTTAGTAATCGAAAAAAAAAATAAAATAAAAATATATAATTTATTTGAAATAATAAAACAAGGAGTTTTATTTTGGAAATAAAAATTTAGAAATTTATTAGGAAGAGTTATCGAAATATTCATACAGAAAATTTACTATCGGCAAATTGTCAGTAGAGAAAATTTGAAATCGACAATTTTTCTATTAAGAAAAGCCGTCACCGAAAAATGTTCTTTAAGAAAAAGACGTTATCGACAACTCTTCTTTAGGAAAAAGTTGTTACCGACAACTTTTCTTTTGGAAAAAATTGTTATCGACAACTTTTTTTCAGGAAAAGTTGTTATCGACAACTTTTCTCTAGAATAACTGTTGTTATCGGCAATTTTTCTATAGAAAAAAAATGTGTTATCGAAAATTTTTCTATATAGAAAAAATGTGTTATCGAAAATTTTTCTATATAGAAAAAATGTGTTATCGACAAATCTTCTATATAGAAAAAATGTGTTATCGACAAATTTTCTATATAGAAGAAATGTGTTATCGACAAATTTTCTATGTAGAAAAAATGTGTTATCGACAATTTTTCTATAGAAAAAAAGTGTTATCGACAATTTTTCTATAGAAAAATCGTTGTTATCGACAATTTTTCGATAGAAAAATCGTTGTTATCGACAAATTTTCTATATAGAAAAAATGTGTTATCGACAAATTTTCTATATAGAAAAAATGTGTTATCGACAAATTTTATGTATCGAAAAAATGTGTTATCGACAATTTTTCTATAGAAAAAATGTGTTGTCGACAATTTTTCTATATAGAAAATATGTGTTATCGACAACTTTTCTTTAGAAAAAAGTTGTTTTCGACAACTTTTCTAGAGAAAAAATGTGTTGTCGACAATTTTTCTGTAGAAAAAAATTTTTATCAACAATTTTTCTATAGAAAAAAGTTGATATCGACAAAAATTGTTGTTATCGACAATTTTTCTATAGAAAATTGTTGTTATATATAATTTCTCTATAGAAAATTGTTGTTATCGACAACTTTTCCATAAAAAATTAATGTTATTGATAATTTTTCTATAGATAAAAATTGTTGTCGACAATTTTTCTATAGAAAAATATATATTAGCGACAATTTTTCTATAAAAAAAATTGTTATCGACAATTTTTCTATAGAAAAGGTTGTTATCGACAATTTTTCTATAGAAAAAATGTGTTATCGACAATTTTTCTGTAGAAAGAATGTGTTATCGACAATTTTTCTATAGAAAAATGTGTTATCGACAACTTTTCTATAGAAAATGTGTGTTATCTACAACTTTTCTATAGAAAATGTGTGTTATCTACAACTTTTCTATAGAAAATGTGTGTTATCTACAACTTTTCTATAGAAAATGTGTGTTATCTACAACTTTTCTATAGAAAATGTGTGTTATCTACAACTTTTCTATAGAAAATGTGTGTTATCTACAACTTTTCTATAGAAAATGTGTGTTATCTACAACTTTTCTATAGAAAATGTGTGTTATCGACAATTTTTCTATAGAAAATGTGTGTTATCGACAATTTTTCTATAGAAAATGTGTGTTATCGACAATTTTTCTATAGAAAATGTGTGTTATCGACAATTTTTCTATAGAAAATGTGTGTTATCGACAATTTTTCTATAGAAAATGTGTGTTATCGACAATTTTTCTATAGAAAAAATTGTTATCGACAATTTTTCTATAGAAAAAATTGTTATCGACAATTTTTCTATAGAAAATTGTTGTTATCGACAATTTTTCTATAGAAAATTGTTGTTATCGACAATTTTTCTATAGAAAATTGTTGTTATCGACAATTTTTCTATAGAAAATTGTTGTTATCGACAATTTTTCTATAGAAAATTGTTGTTATCGACAATTTTTCTATAGAAAATTGTTGTTATCGACAATTTTTCTATAGAAAATTGTTGTTATCGACAATTTTTCTATAGAAAATTGTTGTTATCGACAATTTTTCTATAGAAAATTGTTGTTATCGACAATTTTTCTATAGAAAATTGTTGTTATCGACAATTTTTCTATAGAAAATTGTTGTTATCGACAATTTTTCTATAGAAAATTGTTGTTATCGACAATTTTTCTATAGAAAATTGTTGTTATCGACAATTTTTCTATAGAAAATTGTTGTTATCGACAACTTTTCTATAGAAAATTGTTGTCGACAATTTTTCCATAGAAAAAAATTGTTGTCGACAATTTTTCCATAGAAAAAAATTGTTGTCGACAATTTTTCCATAGAAAAAAATTGTTGTCGACAATTTTTCCATAGAAAAAAATTGTTGTCGACAATTTTTCCATAGAAAAAATTGTTGTCGACAATTTTTCCATAGAAAAAAATTGTTGTCGACAATTTTTCCATAGAAAAAAATTGTTATCGACAATTTTTCCATAGAAATAAATTGTTATCCACAATTTTTCCATTGAAAAAAAAATTGTTATTGACAATTTTTCTATAGAAAAATCGTTGTTATCGACAAATTTTCTATAGAAAAATCGTTGTTATCGAAAATTTTCTATAGAAAAATAGTTGTTATCGACAAATTTTCTATAGAAAAATCGTTGTTATCGACAAATTTTTTATAGAAAAATCGTTGTTATCGAAAATTTTCTATAGAAAAATCGTTGTTATCGACAAATTTTCTATAGAAAAATCGTTGTTATCGACAAATTTTCTATAGAAAATTGTTGTTATCGACAGCTTTTCTGTAGAAAATTGTTGTTATCGACAGCATTTCTGTAGAAAATTGTTGTTATCGACAGCTTTTCTAGAGAAAATTGTTGTTATCGACAACTTTTCTATAGAAAATTGTTGTTATCGACAACTTTTCTATAGAAAATTATTGTTATCGACAACTTTTCTATAGAAAATTATTGTTATCGACTACTTTTCTATAGAAAATTTTTGTTATCGACAACTTTTCTATAGAAAATTGTTGTTATCGACAACTTTTCTATAGAAAATTGTTGTAATCGACAACTTTTCTATAGAAAATTGTTGTAATCGACAACTTTTCTATAGAAAATTGTTGTTATCGACAATTTTTCTATAGAAAAAGTGTGCTATCGACAATTTTTCTATAAAAAAGTGTGATATCCACAATTTTTCTATAAAAAAGTGTGATATCGACAATTTTTCTATAAAAAATTGTTGTAATCGACAACTTTTCTATAGAAAATTGTTGTAATCGACAACTTTTCTATAGAAAATTGTTGTTATCGACAACTTTTCTATAGAAAATTGTTGTTATCGACAACTTTTCTATAGAAAATTGTTGTTATCGACAACCTTTCTATAGAAAATTGTTGTTATCGACAACTTTTCCATAGAAAATTGTTGTTATCGACAACTTTTCTATAGAAAATTGTTGTTATCGACAACTTTTCTATAGAAAATTGTTGTTATCGACAATTTTTCTGTAGAAAAAAATTGTTATCGACAATTTTTCTATAGAAAAATATGTGTTATCGACAATTTTTCTATAGACAAATATGTGTTATCGACAATTTTTCTATAGACAAATATGTGTTATCGACAATTTTTCTATAGAAAAATAAGTGTTATCGATAATTTTTCTATAGAAAAATATGTGTTATCGACAAATTTTCTATATAGAAAATATGTGTTATCGACAAATTTTCTATATAGAAAATATGTGTTATCGACAAATTTTCTATATAGAAAATATGTGTTATCGACAAATTTTCTATATAGAAAATATGTGTTATCGACAAATTTTCTATATAGAAAATATGTGTTATCGACAACTTTTCTATAGAAAATTGTTGTTATCGACAACTTTTCTATAGAAAATTGTTGTAATCGACAACTTTTCTATAGAAAATTGTTGTTATCGACAACTTTTCTATAGAAAATTGTTGTTATCGACAACTTTTCTATAGAAAATTGTTGTTATCGACAACTTTTCTATAGAAAATTATTGTTATCGACAACTTGTCTATAGAAAATTATTGTTATCGACAACTTTTCTATAGAAAATTTTTGTTATCGACAACTTTTCTATAGAAAATTGTTGCTATCGACAACTTTTCTATAGAAAATTGTTGTTATCGACAACTTTTCTATAGAAAATTGTTGTTATCGACAACTTTTCTATAGAAAATTGTTGTAATCGACAACTTTTCTATAGAAAATTGTTGTAATCGACAACTTTTCTATAGAAAATTGTTGTATCGACAACTTTTCTATAGAAAAATTGTTGTTATCGACAATTTTTCTAGTAGAAAAATATTGTTATCGACAATTTTTCTATAGAAAAATATGTGTTATCGACAATTTTTCTATAGACAAATATGTGTTATCGACAATTTTTCTATAGAAAAATAAGTGTTATCGATAATTTTTCTATAGAAAAATATGTGTTATCGACAAATTTTCTATATAGAAAATATGTGTTATCGACAAATTTTCTATATAGAAAATATGTGTTATCGACAAATTTTCTATATAGAAAATATGTGTTATCGACAAATTTTCTATATAGAAAATATGTGTTATCGACAAATTTTCTATATAGAAAATATGTGTTATCGACAAATTTTCTATATAGAAAATATGTGTTATCGACAAATTTTCTATATAGAAAATATGTGTTATCGACAACTTTTCTATAGAAAATATGTGTTATCGACAACTTTTCTATAGAAAATTGTTGTTATCGACAACTTTTCTATAGAAAATTATTGTTATCGACAACTTGTCTATAGAAAATTATTGTTATCGACAACTTTTCTATAGAAAATTTTTGTTATCGACAACTTTTCTATAGAAAATTGTTGCTATCGACAACTTTTCTATAGAAAATTGTTGTTATCGACAACTTTTCTATAGAAAATTGTTGTTATCGACAACTTTTCTATAGAAAATTGTTGTTATCGACAACTTTTCTATAGAAAATTGTTGTTATCGACAACTTTTCTATAGAAAATTGTTGTTATCGACAATTTTTCTGTAGAAAAAAATTGTTATCGACAATTTTTCTATAGAAAAATATGTGTTATCGACAATTTTTCTATAGACAAATATGTGTTATCGACAATTTTTCTATAGAAAAATATGTTTTATCGACAATTTTTCTATAGAAAAATAAGTGTTATCGATAATTTTTCTATAGAAAAATATGTGTTATCGACAAATTTTCTATATAGAAAATATGTGTTATCGACAAATTTTCTATATAGAAAATATGTGTTATCGACAAATTTTCTATATAGAAAATATGTGTTATCGACAAATTTTCTATATAGAAAATATGTGTTATCGACAAATTTTCTATATAGAAAATATGTGTTATCGACAAATTTTCTATATAGAAAATATGTGTTATCGACAAATTTTCTATATAGAAAATATGTGTTATCGACAACTTTTCTATAGAAAATTGTTGTTATCGACAACTTTTCTATAGAAAATTGTTGTAATCGACAACTTTTCTATAGAAAATTGTTGTAATCGACAACTTTTCTATAGAAAATTGTTGTTATCGACAACTTTTCTATAGAAAATTATTGTTATCGACAACTTGTCTATAGAAAATTATTGTTATCGACAACTTTTCTATAGAAAATTTTTGTTATCGACAACTTTTCTATAGAAAATTGTTGCTATCGACAACTTTTCTATAGAAAATTGTTGTTATCGACAACTTTTCTATAGAAAATTGTTGTTATCGACAACTTTTCTATAGAAAATTGTTGTTATCGACAACTTTTCTATAGAAAATTGTTGTAATCGACAACTTTTCTATAGAAAATTGTTGTTATCGACAATTTTTCTATAGAAAAAGTGTGCTATCGACAATTTTTCTATAAAAAAGTGTGATATCCACAATTTTTCTATAAAAAAGTGTGATATCGACAATTTTTCTATAAAAAATTGTTGTAATCGACAACTTTTCTATAGAAAATTGTTGTTATCGACAACTTTTCTATAGAAAATTGTTGTTATCGACAACTTTTCTATAGAAAATTGTTGTTATCGACAACTTTTCTATAGAAAATTGTTGTTATCGACAAATTTTCTATAGAAAATTATTGTTATCGACAAACTTTCTATAGAAAATTATTGTTATCGACAATTTTTCTGTAGAAAAAAATTGTTATCGACAATTTTTCTATAGAAAAAAATTGTTATCGACAATTTTTCTATAGAAAAATATGTGTTATCGACAATTTTTCTATAGACAAATATGTGTTATCGACAATTTTTCTATGGAAAAATATGTTTTATCGACAATTTTTCTATAGAAAAATATCTGTTATCGATAATTTTCTATAGAAAAATATGTGTTATCGACAATTTTTCTATAGAAAAATATGTGTTATCGACAAATTTTCTATATAGAAAATATGTGTTATCGACAAATTTTCTATATAGAAAATATGTGTTATCGACAAATTTTCTATATAGAAAATATGTGTTATCGACAAATTTTCTATATAGAAAATATGTGTTATCGACAAATTTTCTATATAGAAATATGTGTTATCGACAACTTTTCTATAGAAAATTGTTGTTATCGACAACTTTTCTATAGAAAATTGTTGTAATCGACAACTTTTCTATAGAAAATTGTTGTTATCGACAACTTTTCTATAGAAAATTGTTGTTATCGACAACTTTTCTATAGAAAATTGTTGTTATCGACAACTTTTCTATAGAAAATTATTGTTATCGACAACTTGTCTATAGAAAATTATTGTTATCGACAACTTTTCTATAGAAAATTTTTGTTATCGACAACTTTTCTATAGAAAATTGTTGCTATCGACAACTTTTCTATAGAAAATTGTTGTTATCGACAACTTTTCTATAGAAAATTGTTGTTATCGACAACTTTTCTATAGAAAATTGTTGTAATCGACAACTTTTCTATAGAAAATTGTTGTAATCGACAACTTTTCTATAGAAAATTGTTGTTATCGACAATTTTTCTGTAGAAAAAAATTGTTATCGACAATTTTTCTATAGAAAAATATGTGTTATCGACAATTTTTCTATAGACAAATATGTGTTATCGACAATTTTTCTATAGAAAAATATGTTTTATCGACAATTTTTCTATAGAAAAATAAGTGTTATCGATAATTTTTCTATAGAAAAATATGTGTTATCGACAAATTTTCTATATAGAAAATATGTGTTATCGACAAATTTTCTATATAGAAAATATGTGTTATCGACAAATTTTCTATATAGAAAATATGTGTTATCGACAAATTTTCTATATAGAAAATATGTGTTATCGACAAATTTTCTATATAGAAAATATGTGTTATCGACAAATTTTCTATATAGAAAATATGTGTTATCGACAAATTTTCTATATAGAAAATATGTGTTATCGACAACTTTTCTATAGAAAATATGTGTTATCGACAACTTTTCTATAGAAAATTGTTGTTATCGACAACTTTTCTATAGAAAATTATTGTTATCGACAACTTGTCTATAGAAAATTATTGTTATCGACAACTTTTCTATAGAAAATTTTTGTTATCGACAACTTTTCTATAGAAAATTGTTGCTATCGACAACTTTTCTATAGAAAATTGTTGTTATCGACAACTTTTCTATAGAAAATTGTTGTTATCGACAACTTTTCTATAGAAAATTGTTGTTATCGACAACTTTTCTATAGAAAATTGTTGTTATCGACAACTTTTCTATAGAAAATTGTTGTTATCGACAATTTTTCTGTAGAAAAAAATTGTTATCGACAATTTTTCTATAGAAAAATATGTGTTATCGACAATTTTTCTATAGACAAATATGTGTTATCGACAATTTTTCTATAGAAAAATATGTTTTATCGACAATTTTTCTATAGAAAAATAAGTGTTATCGATAATTTTTCTATAGAAAAATAATGTGTTATCGACAAATTTTCTATATAGAAAATATGTGTTATCGACAAATTTTCTATATAGAAAATATGTGTTATCGACAAATTTTCTATATAGAAAATATGTGTTATCGACAAATTTTCTATATAGAAAATATGTGTTATCGACAAATTTCTATATAGAAAATATGTGTTATCGACAAATTTTCTATATAGAAAATATGTGTTATCGACAAATTTTCTATATAGAAAATATGTGTTATCGACAACTTTTCTATAGAAAATTGTTGTTATCGACAACTTTTCTATAGAAAATTGTTGTAATCGACAACTTTTCTATAGAAAATTGTTGTAATCGACAACTTTTCTATAGAAAATTGTTGTTATCGACAACTTTTCTATAGAAAATTATTGTTATCGACAACTTGTCTATAGAAAATTATTGTTATCGACAACTTTTCTATAGAAAATTTTTGTTATCGACAACTTTTCTATAGAAAATTGTTGCTATCGACAACTTTTCTATAGAAAATTGTTGTTATCGACAACTTTTCTATAGAAAATTGTTGTTATCGACAACTTTTCTATAGAAAATTGTTGTTATCGACAACTTTTCTATAGAAAATTGTTGTAATCGACAACTTTTCTATAGAAAATTGTTGTTATCGACAATTTTTCTATAGAAAAAGTGTGCTATCGACAATTTTTCTATAAAAAAGTGTGATATCCACAATTTTTCTATAAAAAAGTGTGATATCGACAATTTTTCTATAAAAAATTGTTGTAATCGACAACTTTTCTATAGAAAATTGTTGTTATCGACAACTTTTCTATAGAAAATTGTTGTTATCGACAACTTTTCTATAGAAAATTGTTGTTATCGACAACTTTTCTATAGAAAATTGTTGTTATCGACAATTTTCTATAGAAAATTATTGTTATCGACAAACTTTCTATAGAAAATTATTGTTATCGACAATTTTTCTGTAGAAAAAAATTGTTATCGACAATTTTTCTATAGAAAAAAATTGTTATCGACAATTTTTCTATAGAAAAATATGTGTTATCGACAATTTTTCTATAGACAAATATGTGTTATCGACAATTTTTCTATGGAAAAATATGTTTTATCGACAATTTTTCTATAGAAAAATATCTGTTATCGATAATTTTTCTATAGAAAAATATGTGTTATCGACAATTTTTCTATAGAAAAATATGTGTTATCGACAAATTTTCTATATAGAAAATATGTGTTATCGACAAATTTTCTATATAGAAAATATGTGTTATCGACAAATTTTCTATATAGAAAATATGTGTTATCGACAAATTTTCTATATAGAAAATATGTGTTATCGACAACTTTTCTATAGAAAAATTGTTGTTATCGACAACTTTTCTATAGAAAAATTGTTGTTATCGACAACTTTTCTATAGAAAAATTGTTGTTATCGACAACTTTTCTATAGAAAAATTGTTGTTATCGACAACTTTTCTATAGAAAAATTGTTGTTATTGACAATTTTTCTATAGAAAAATATGTGTTATCGACAAATTTTTCTATAGAAAAATATGTGTTATCGACAAATTTTTCTATAGAAAAATATGTGTTATCGACAAATTTTTCTATAGAAAAATATGTGTTGTCGACAAATGTTCTATATAGAAAATATGTGTTATCGACAAATGTTCTATATAGAAAATATGTGTCATCGACAAATGTTCTATATAGAAAATATGTGTTATCGACAAATGTTCTATATAGAAAATATGTGTTATAGACAATTTTTCTATATAGAAAATATGTGTGTTATCGACAATATTTCTATAGAAAAATGTGTGTTATCGACAATATTTCTATGTGTTATCGACAATTTTTCTATAGAAAAATATGTGTTTTCGACAATTTTTCTATAGAAAAAATATGTGTTATCGACAATTTTTCTATATAGAAAATATATGTTATCGAAAATTTTTTTATATAGAAAATATGTGTTATCGGCAATTTTTCTATATAGAAAATATTTGTTATCGACAAATTTTCTATATAGAAAATATTTGTTATCGACAAATTTTCTATATAGAAAATATGTGTTATCGACAAATTTTCTATATAGAAAATATGTGTTATCGACAAATTTTCTATATAGAAAATATGTGTTATCGACAAATTTTCTATATAGAAAATATGTGTTATCGACAAATTTTTTATATAGAAAATTGCTGTTATCGACAATTTTTCTATAGAAAATTGCTGTTATCGACAAATTTTCTATAGAAAAATTGTTGTTATCGACAACTTTTCTATAGAAAAAATGTGTTATCGACAACTTTTTTATAGAACATTGTTGTTATCGACAACTTTTCTATGGAAAATATTGTTATCGAAAATTTTTCTATGGAAAAACATTGTTATCGAAAAATTTTCTATGGAAAAATATTGTTATCGAAAAATTTTCTATGGAAAAATATTGTTTTCGAAAAATTTTCTATAGAAAAATATTGCTTTCGAAAACTTTTTTTCTAAATAATTTTTTATCGAAAATTTTTCTATGAAAAAGTATTGTTATCGACAACTTTTCTGTACAAAATGTGTGTTATCGAAAAATTATCTGTAGAAAAAAGCTGTTATCGACAAATTTTCTGCAGAAAATGTGTGTTATCGACAACTTATCTACAGAAAAAAGCTGTTATCGTCAAATTTTCTATAGAAAAAAAAAATTCTGTACAAAAAATTGCTATCGATAAACTACTTGAATCGTTCGTGTTTCTCTGCGGACCAAAACCAACCGCAATGTTTCCCTGTAAAAAGTTATTGTTTTCGATTATCACTTTTTCCGCTGCTAAACTTTTCTAATCACAAAGTAATTCTCATGGGTCGTTGGAAACATCGGACAAAAAAAAAAAAAAAAACTCCGCCAATAACCGCAGCCACATACTGCTTATGATAACAGCCATAATAGTGCTTAGATATTTATTAATTATTAAAGATGATAATTAAGCAAAAGTTTTGCGATGTTGAACATTTCAGGGTATCCTTGTCGTTGCTGTTATCCTTGTTATTGTTTCCATGTCCCAACAGCGAATAATGTTTTTGTTTTTAACGATTACAGCTAAAAATAGTAACAACAGCAATATTTTCGGCATGGGAAATCCACATAAAATAAATTAGTTTTTACTTTAAAAACCGTGGTACAACAACAGCGACAACAAGTGCAATAACAACAAAAAAATGTTGTCCTGAAACTCGTTGTCCGTAAATGAAAACAGCGTTGAGCGTTATAATAATCCAGAACTTGCGAACTCACTCACTCACCTCTGAAGGAGGATGCTCTGTGATATTGGCAAAATGCCCATTTTTTGATGAACCGGAAAAAGGGTGTTCGTTAAAGGGGTGAGTAATTTTTACCGAAATATTTAAAGGGAAAATAAAGAGGTCCTGTTTTTGTTAGTTTGTCCTGAAAGCTTTCAAGTTATAGGTAAGGGTTTAAGGCTTTTTCGATAGTGAAAGATAATTTGTAGCCTACTTTTGGGCTGTACCATCAAAAAAAGGGGATACAAAGTCTTCCTTAAAAATATAAGATCCCTAATGGGTTCACCCTATTTTTAGCAACCATCGCGAATTTGTTTAAAGCATTTCAGGAAAACCTACAACAAAAAAAATTTATCCGGAATGTGTTTAATGGTCATTCACATGTTCTCAACAACAGCCCATGCTGGCAACGAGAAAAACAAAGTGACAAACAATATTCGATGGACTGGAAAGGGGGGGGGGGGGGTGGAGTGGATTGGAGTGGTTGAAGTAAACACCATGAAGAACACATTTTTGAATGCTCCGGCCATTGGTGAAAAGTCGCCAACACCACAGCCGAAAGAGATGATCTTTAAAGACCTGAAGATTAAAATATCCCTAAAAATATGCAACGTTTTTGTGGTGTTGATGGTGTTGGCAACCTAATTCGTAGTCTAAAAGTGGACATGTCGGGAAGATTTTTTTTGACAATTTTATTTGTGGTTTTTGGGACAATCCGGGTTTTTCTACGCTAAATCAATTAAATGTTGATGGCAAAGTGAGAACATATTTTGTTGGTACAAAATTTAAAAAAAAAAAATAAAAATAAAAAAAATGTGGTCAATTTTCAAAAAAAAAAAAAAAAAAAAAATAAATAAATAATAATAATAAATAAATAAATAAAATAAAATAAAGAAAAAAATTCGGTTGAATATGTTTCCACGAAAAATATCCTCCCACTTTCGGTGTTTTCACCCCAAATTATGCAAATCTCCACATAATCCCCCATTAAAACTCCCCTGTAGCTATTAAGCCATGCTCAACATTTGCCATGTGTTCTTCATTTCCTCATTCTTCCCTCTTCCTCTTCTCCATCTTTCCCTCCTCCCCCACTTCCAACCTTTATCCGACTGACAAATAAACTTGGCAATTAACTCGAAGTCTGTCAAAGTACAAATGGCTGCTTCAATTGAAAAATTCTCCAACATTTTCATTGTTTTCGCCGTGTAGTCCGTCATGTTCGTCTAGCAAAAAAAAAAAAAAAAAAAAAGAAAAGAAAATGCCAACAACTTTTCCAAAACGTTGCTCACTTGACAAAGAAATAAAAGTTTTGTACCCTGGCAACGCGAAAGAATCTGCGGGTTGAGGTTTCTTTGAAATGAAGAAGATGTCTGCTTTATATTTGCCAAGGAACATGTTCAAAAGCCTCAAAATGAAGTCTGTGCAGACAATGAAGTGTGCATGTGTACATGTGTGTGTGCGCGAAACAAATGAGGATATCCATTACAAATTGATTTAAACAGACATGACAGAAAATTTTTGGTTGAGGACCAAATTTTAATAGGGAAAAGGTTAAAAAAAGTTATCGATAGTAAGTTTTCTGCAAGAAAAAGTGATCGATAACAACTGTTCTGTATAGAAGAGTTGTCGATAACAACTTTTTTGCATGGAAAGTTATCGATAATAAGTTTTCTATATAGAAAAGTTATCGATAATAACTTTTCCGCATAGGAAAGTTATCGATAATAACTTTTCTGCATAGCAATGTTATCGATAATAACATTTCTGCATAGAAAAGTTATCGATAACAACTTTTTTGCATGGAAAGTTATCGATAATAAGTTTTCTATATAGAAAAGTTATCGATAATAAGTTTTCTGTATAGAAAAGTTATCGATAATAACTTTTCTGCATAGAAAAGTTATCGATAATAACTTTTCTGCATAAAAAAGTTTTCGATAATAACTTTTCTGCATAGAAAAGTTATCGATAATAACTTTTCTTTATAGAAAACTTGTCGGTAACAACTTTTCTGTATAGAAAACAATTTTTCCGAATGAAAAAGCTTTCGATAACAATTTTTTTGTATTGAAAAGTTTTCGATAACAAATTTTCCTGTAGAAAAGTTGTCGATCATAACAATTTTTTTCTGTAGAAAAGTTGTCGATAACAACAATTTTCTATAGAAAAGATGTCGATAACAACAATTTTCTATAGAAAAGTTGTCGATAACAACAATTTTCTATAGAAAAGTTGTCGATAACAACAATTTTCTATAGAAAAGTTGTCGATAACAACAATTTTCTATAGAAAAGTTGTCGATAACAACAATTTTCTATAGAAAAGTTGTCGATAACAACAATTTTCTATAGAAAAGTTGTCGATAACAACAATTTTCTATAGAAAAGATGTCGATAACAACAATTTTCTATAGAAAAGTTGTCGATAACAACAATTTTCTATAGAAAAGTTGTCGATAACAACAATTTTCTATAGAAAAGTTGTCGATAACAACAATTTTCAATAGAAAAGTTGTCGATAACAACAATTTTCTATAGAAAAGATGTCGATAACAACAATTTTCTATAGAAAAAGTTGTCGATAACAACAATTTTCTATAGAAAAGTTGTCGATAACAACAATTTTCTATAGAAAAGTTGTCGATAACAACAATTTTCTATAGAAAAGTTGTCGATAACAACAATTTTCTATAGAAAAGTTGTCGATAACAACAATTTTCTATAGAAAAGTTGTCGATAACAACAATTTTCTATAGAAAAGTTGTCGATAACAACAATTTTCTATAGAAAAGTTGTCGATAACAACAATTTTCTATAGAAAAGTTGTCGATAACAACAATTTCTATAGAAAAGTTGTCGATAACAACAATTTTCTATAGAAAAGTTGTCGATAACAACAATTTTCTATAGAAAAGTTGTCGATAATAATTTTTTTTTTCTATAGAAAATTTGTCGATAAGAAAAGTTGTCGATAACAACAATTTTCTGTAGAAAAGTTGTCGATAACAACAATTTTCTATAGAAAAGTTGTCGATAACAACAATTTCTATAGAAAAGTTGTCGATGACAACAATTTTCTATAGAAAAGTTGTCGATAACAACAATTTTCTATAGAAAAGTTGTCGATAACAACAATTTTCTATAAAAAAGTTGTCGATAACAACAATTTTCTATTGAAAAGTTGTCGATAACAACAATTTTCTATAGAAAAATTGTCGATAACAACAATTTTCTATAGAAAAGTTGTCGATAACAACAATTTTCTATAGAAAAGTTGTCGATAACAACAATTTTCTATAGAAAAGTTGTCGATAACAACAACATGTAAAGTTGTCAATAACAATAATGACTTTTTTCTAAAGAAAAGTTGTCGATAATTACTTTTTTTCTATAGAAAAGTTGTCGATAACAGCTTTTCCGTATAGAAAAGTTGTCGATAACAAACTTTTTATAGAAAAGTTGTCGACAACAAACTTTTTGTATAAAAAAGTTATCGATAACAGCTCTTTCGTATGAAAAAGTTATCGATAACACAATTTATCGAAATTTGTATTTTAACCATATTTTTCTTTTTTCATACACAAGTAAATCTATGCCAATTAATTGTCCCTACTTGTGTCCTAAATTGGCCACATCGTAAACATCAAAAGTTTCTTTTCTTTTTTGCCACTCGGCCTCCTTCTTGACATTTTCCACAGCTAAAATAGGCCAAAGAGCGTTGATGTGTCAAATTTATATGCAAAATTCATTACGACTTAAAAGCATTTCCATGTGAAGATATTTTGGCAAATGTCATTGCGAGTGTGTGTGTGAGTCGTGTGTTAAGTTTGTGTGTGTGTGAATGAATGTGATTGAGTGTGGATAAGTGAATAAGTGTTGGCGTGGTTTGCGGCACAAAGTATATTGCCATTAAATTTCGAAACACATACACACTTAAATTTTGGTGTGGTGGTGTTGGTGATGGTGGTTTTTTAGAAAGGAAAATAGGCAATGTTTCCTCTCATTTTCTTATGGCCGGCCAGCAGGAGCTTGAGTTCGAGCTTGTTGCTGTTGAAAATGAAAAATTGTTTTTGCTTTGAGTTCAAAAATGGGGAGGGAAAAATTTAAATTAAGTATTCCGTTGCGGGTCATGTGGGAGAGTGGGATTTCAAATCTTGTTGATTGCCTGGATATGTTTTGGAAATCCATTTTTTTTTTTAAATGACTATAAGTGTCATTGTGACACTTCGAGGGAAAATGTAAATGTAGATTTTTCCGCCTAAGGGCACAAGGAAATTTAAATTCTTTTATTGTTATTAATTTTGAAAATTCTACAAACAAGACCCCCAAATTGTTTGGTGTTAAGTAACCTAGTTTGTGGGAATAACCTCGAGTTAAATGCCTTCGTTTTCGAAAAACAAAAAAAATAAATTTGGAAAAAATATTTTATAAAAAATCCACGCCTGTAAACATTTGGAAAAAAATATTTTATAAAAAATCCACGCCTGTAAACATTTGGAAAAAAATATTTTATAAAAAATCGTGGATTTTATAAATTTGAAAAAAAAAATATTTTATAAAAAATCCCTGCCTGTATAAATTTGAAAAAAAAAAAATCCCTACTTGTATAAATTTGAAAAAAATTATAAAAATCTCTACTTGTATAAATTTGGAAAAAAATTATAAAAATCTCTACTTGTATAAATTTGGAAAAAAATTATAAAAATCTCTACTTGTATAAATTTGGAAAAAAAAATATTTTATAAAAAATCCACGCCTGTATGAATACGGAAAAAAATATTTTATAAAAAATCCACGCCTCAATGAATACGGAAAAAAAATATTTTATAAAAAATCCACGCCTGAATAAATTTTAAAAAAATATTTTATAAAAAATCCACGCCTGAATAAATTTTAAAAAAAATATTTTATAAAAAATCCACGCCTGAATGAATACGGAAAAAAAATATTTTATAAAAAATCCACGCCTGAATAATTTTTAAAAAAATATTTTATAAAAAATCCACGCCTGAATAAATTTTAAAAAAATATTTTATAAAAAATCCACGCCTGTATGAATACGGAAAAAAATATTTTATAAAAAATCCACGCCTGAATAAATTTTAAAAAAATATTTTATAAAAAATCCACGCCTGTATGAATACGGAAAAAAATATTTTATAAAAAATCCACGCCTGAATGAATACGGAAAAAAAATATTTTATAAAAAATCCACGCCTGAATAAATTTTAAAAAAATATTTTATAAAAAATCCACGCCTGTAAAAATTTGGAAAAAGAAAATATTTTATAAAAAATCCACACCTGTATAAATTTGGAAAAAATATTTTATAAAAAATCCACGCCTGTATAAATTTGGGAAAAAATATTTTATAAAAAATCTACGCCTGTATAAAATTGGAAAAAAATATTTTATAAAAAATCCACGCCTCTATAAATTTGGGAAAAAATATTTTATAAAAAATCCACGCCTGTATATAAGTGAAAAAATATCTTATAAAAAGTCCACGCCTGTATATAAGAGAAAAAATATTTTATAAAAAATCCACGCCTGTATATAAGTGAAAAAATATTTTGTAAAAAATCCACGCCTGTATAAATTTGAAAAAAAAAATTATAAAAAATCGACAACTGTATAAATTTGGAAAAGAAATATTTTATAAAAATTCCACGCCTGTATAAATTTGGAAAAAAAAATATTTTATAAAAAATCCACGCCTGTATAAATTTGGAAAAAAATATTTTTAAAAAAATCCACGCCTGTATAAATTTGGAAAAAATTTTTTATAAAAAATCCACGCCTGTATAAATTTGGAAAAAAATATTTTATAAAAAATCCACGCCTGTATAAATTTGTAAAAAAATATTTTATAAAAAATCCACGCCTGTATAAATTTGTAAAAAAAATACTTTATAAAAAATCCACGCCTGTATAAATTTGGAAAAAAAATTATAAAAAATCTACGTCTGTATAAATTCGGATAAAAATATTTTATAAAAAATCCACGCCTGTCCATATTTGGAAAAAATATTTTATAAAAAATTGAAAAATTATTTTGGAATCCAAGTTTAGAGCATCGAAAGTTTCTGAAAAAAATATTTTAAATATTTTATTTTGCATCTTTGATATATAAAATATTATAAGAATCCTTATGGGTCCCTCTTAAACTATGTTTGATATATTATTGATGTATATATTTTGTCCCTTTCAAAGCCTATGAGTCCTTCTAAAATTATTTTTGAAATATATATAGCTCTTCCCCTGTTTGTCCTTAATTAAATTCATTTTGAATTTCATTAAAATATTAATTTTTAAAAAAGTTATAAGCAATTTACCAAATATACCCAGCTATTAAAAATACTCATACGCCACCATGAACTGAATATTAAAATTCAATTATTTGAATGTTATCAATAAATATTGACGGTGTAAATTAATTAATATGGCTAATTGTTTTATTAAATATTCATAAACAATTAAAGTGCTTTATTGTTTTGGTTAATTTGCTGAAAAAATAAATATTTATTAATATTGAATTCATTAAATGAAAAGATCCGGGAAAAAATCCCCAATGAACCCCCACATTTCAAAGATTAATATCAGTGAAAAAAGTGTCTTTAAAATTGTGTCTGCTTACCACAGAGTGTGTGTTGTAAAATTGTTCGAAATCTGTTTGTAGTTTTTTGTCCGTTTGTCACAGGGAAGAAAAAACCCATAAAACTTGGGCGCAAACAAAAATTTGCGTTTTTGTGCTCTTGGAATTTCCCAATATTGTCCGACACAATGAACAAGCAAAACGAAGAAGAATAATACCTCCACCGAATTGTAAATCGACAATCGCATAATGAAATTTGTTCTTAACAAAAAAATTCGTAACTCTGTGTTGGCATGAGAAATTTCTGTTTCTTGGTCCAGAAATTTCTGAATGAATGTTTTTTTAATTTTTTTCTTGTATTTTTTCGTTTTCAATGGCAAACAGTCTGGTAAATAAATAAAAATGCAATTCATTGTTCGAATTTTAAAAATGTAATGCTTTAACGAACATATGTTACTTTCCAAATGGCTGTTTTCAATGGCAAATTGCTTGAAATATAAATGAAGAGGATATTCAGTGTTCGAATTTGAAAAATGTAATGCTTTAACGAACATAATATTCGAAGGGTGCCAAGGTTTGGCAAAATAATTTTTGAAGCGATTCTTTCCAAATGAATTTTTTTGTGAAATCTTTAGAAAGAACGCCTTATGGGAAGCCAAAACCCCATTTGTAATGGCGTTTAGAGATGTCTTCCGAATTTGAATTTGAAAAATGTAATGCTTTAACGAACATATGTTACTCTCCAAAGGGTGCCAAGATTTGGCAAGATATTTTTTTGAGGAGATTTTTGTTAAAGGAATTTTTTAGTGAAATCCTTGTTGGTTTTCATATTTTTTTGATTTTTAATGGCAAATTGCTTGAAATATAAATGAAGAGGATATTCAATGTTAGAATTTGAAAAATGTAATGCTTTAAGGAACATATGATAATAATCGAAGGGTGCCAAGGCTTGGCAAAATAATTTTTGAAGCGATTTTTCCAAATGAATTTTTAGTGAAATCCCTTGTGGGGAAGCCAAAACCCCTTTTTTTAATGGCGTTTAGAGATGTCTTCCGGAGGTATAAAATAGAGAAATACTGCAGCATTTAAATTAATTCATAACTTCCTAAACCAGGTTGCGTATGATTGACGTCACTAGTCATACGAACTCTGTGCCAACAAGTAAAATAATTGATTTCCAATTTTTTTTCTTATTTTAAATCTCTACAGTTTAATAAATCTCCCACAGAATAAGCAAATTTTTCTTTCAGGCCACCAGAAATCAAAAAATAAAATTTTTAAATATTTTTGATGATTTATAGAATTTTTCTAGCAAGGGCATATAATCACTTCTTCTACGCCCGCACAAATAAGTAAAATAATATAAATTATTAAAAAATCCAAAAGACAAACCCTCCCTGTGTTCTGGTCTTCGAGACGTTTTCAGAGGGACAAAGCAGACAGTCCCTACCGTATTTAAATGTAATTCTTTAATTCACCAACCAGGTTATGTATGATTGACATCATTATTCATACGACCCTTGTACCACCAAGTAAAAGTTTTAATTTTCCATTTTTTTGTTGTAAATCTCTACAATTTCATATTTCACCCCTTAGAATAAGAAAATTGTTTTTACAGGCGACCAGAAAACAAAAATTAAATTTTTTCATTTTCGGTGATTTATTGAATATCTCTATCGGTGGCTTATGATTGACATCACTTTTCATGTGCCCTCACAAAAAATAAAAAAATATTTTTTTTCTATAAAATCAATTAGAAATTAATCTAAAAAGAATCCAAAAGACAGACATTCAAACTCTAGAGTATTGTTTATGATGAAATCTTTATAGGGAGGCCGAAACCGCCTTTGTTCTGGCGTTTAGAGATATCTTCAAAAATATAAAATAGACATACCCTGCAGCATTTAAATGTAATTCTTTAATTCCTCGACCACAGAATAAATCAGTTGTTCTTAGAGGTGACCAGAAATTAAAATTTAATTTTTTTGTTGATTTTTTGAATTCTCTTCCAGGGGCAAATAATTGACATCACTTCTAGAACATCAATCAGAAAATTAATTTAGAAAAAAATCCAAAAGACAAAAATCCCTTTGTTCAGGCCTTTAGATACGTCTTCAAAGGGACAAAATATAGAAACCCTATCACATAGAAACCCTACCTACAGATGGACAAAACATTGAAACCCTACAGCATTTAAATGTAAGTCGTTAATTCCTCGATCAGGTTGCGTATAATTGACATCACTTGTCATACGACCTTGGTGCCATCAAGAAAAATAATTTATTTCCAAATTTTAATTAATTTTTAAATAATTTAATTTTTTAAATCTCTATACTTTAACATTTCCTTCACAGAATCAATCAGTTGCTCTTAGAGGGGACAAGAATTAAAAAAAAAAAAAAAATTTTTGTTGATTTTTTAATTCTTTTCCAGGGGCTAATAATTGACATCACTTCTCCTTTATACGTCCGCACAAATAAGAAAAATAATTTATATTCAAGAAAATCAATTAGAAAATTAATTTCAAAAAATCCAAAAGACATATATCAAATTCTAGGGAATTTTTTATGATTTTTAGTTTTTCTACTAAAATTAATTGATTTTCCACTTTTTCCTGTTTTAAATCTTTACGCCAAAGAATAAGAAAATTATTCTTACTGGCTACCAGAGAACATAAATTAAAATTTTTAGATTTTTTATTGATTTATTGAATTTTTCAACCAGCGCCTGCACAAAAAGCAGAATCATTTTCAGAAAACCAATTACAAATTCATTAAAAAAAAAAACAAAATAAAAACATTCAAATTATGGAGTATTTTTTATAATTTTTAGTTTTCTACTACAAGGTAGCTTATAATCGATAACACCACTCATACGCCATCTGGTGCCACAAGTAACCAAAATGGTTGGAATTTTTGAATTTTTTTTCCAAAATTTCTTTCATTTCAATGTGTATCCTCCGCACTGCAAGCTCTCACATTGTTTACAAAAGCCTTAGCCCTGCTATCCGGCGGAAATGTACATTTTAAATACATTTTTTGTTAAATAAAAAAAAATTGCTACAAAAACAATTATTTGTTAAATGTTAACAAAAAACGACTACACACACGGACACATACCAGGAACATTTTTTTATATATTTTTTTTGAAGGGGAGAGTCAGAACTGGAAAGGGGAGCCAGAATGGCACAGCGTTTGTTTGTCAGTTCAATCTGTTGTCGTTTTAAGTGAATGATGAGCTTCATTCGCTGCAATATGTTATAAATAAGTAAATTACTGAACATGGATTTTTTGTTGAGAGGAAAATAACAAAGGGGTTGGAAGTCTATTTGTTTCTTTAAATTGGATTTTTGGTGAAGGGTGATTTGAGAAGGATATGAATATCAAGAGGGAAAAATAAATAAAAAAATTCTATGGATACACCTTTTCTTGAACAAAAAATATTCTAAGGATTTATATTCTTAAACAAAAAAAAAAATATTTTTATTTTTTATGGAAAAAAAATATTTTATAAAAAAATATTTGAAACATTCTATGGATGTATAATCTTGAACAAAAAATATTTTTTGTTTAAATCCACGGCTGTATAAATTAGAAATAAATATTCTAAAAAATATGTGTCTGCATTTTGTTGAAAAAATAATTTTTTAAAATATATTCCTTTAAAAAAATTATAAATAATTTACGCTAAAGTTAAGGGTATCCTAACT